>NW_026525297.1:0-38448 GCF_943734705.1 Anopheles coustani
GGTGCTTAAAGTGACTTTAAAGAGAATGAGACGATGCAAAATGGTGTTTAGAAGGTGCTTAAGGTGACTTTAAAGAGAATGAGAAGATGCAAAATGGTGTTTAGAAGGTGCTTAAGGTGACTTTAAAGAGAATGATACGATGCAAAATGAGGTTTAGAAGGTGCTTAAAGTGACTTTAAAGAGAATGAGACGATGCAAAATGGTGTTTAGAAGGTGCTTAAGGTGACTTTAAAGAGAATGAGACGATGCAAAATGGTGTTTAGAAGGTGCTTAAGGTGACTTTAAAGAGAATGATACGATGCAAAATGAGGTTTAGAAGGTGCTTAAAGTGACTTTAAAGAGAATGAGACGATGCAAAATGGTGTTTAGAAGGTGCTTAAGGTGACTTTAAAGAGAATGAGACGATGCAAAATGGTGTTTAGAAGGTGCTTAAGGTGACTTTAAAGAGAATGATACGATGCAAAATGAGGTTTAGAAGGTGCTTAAAGTGACTTTAAAGAGAATGAGACGATGCAAAATGGTGTTTAGAAGGTGCTTAAGGTGACTTTAAAGAGAATGAGACGATGCAAAATGGTGTTTAGAAGGTGCTTAAGGTGACTTTAAAGAGAATGATACGATGCAAAATGAGGTTTAGAAGGTGCTTAAAGTGACTTTAAAGAGAATGAGACGATGCAAAATGAGGTTTAGAAGGTGCTTAAAGTGACTTTAAAGAGAATGAGACGATGCAAAATGGTGTTTAGAAGGTGCTTAAGGTGACTTTAAAGAGAATGATACGATGCAAAATGAGGTTTAGAAGGTGCTTAAAGTGACTTTAAAGAGAATGAGACGATGCAAAATGGTGTTTAGAAGGTGCTTAAGGTGACTTTAAAGAGAATGAGACGATGCAAAATGGTGTTTAGAAGGTGCTTAAGGTGACTTTAAAGAGAATGAGACGATGCAAAATGAGGTTTAGAAGGTGCTTAAAGTGACTTAAAGAGAATGAGACGATGCAAAATGGTGTTTAGAAGGTGCTTAAGGTGACTTTAAAGAGAATGAGACGATGCAAAATGGTGTTTAGAAGGTGCTTAAGGTGACTTTAAAGAGAATGAGACGATGCAAAATGGTGTTTAGAAGGTGCTTAAGGTGACTTTAAAGAGAATGATACGATGCAAAATGAGGTTTAGAAGGTGCTTAAAGTGACTTTAAAGAGAATGAGACGATGCAAAATGGTGTTTAGAAGGTGCTTAAGGTGACTTTAAGAGAATGAGACGATGCAAAATGGTGTTTAGAAGGTGCTTAAGGTGACTTTAAAGAGAATGAGACGATGCAAAATGGTCTTTAGAAGGTGCTTAAAGTGACTTTAAAGAGAATGAGACGATGCAAAATGGTGTTTAGAAGGTGCTTAAGGTGACTTTAAAGAGAATGAGACGATGCAAAATGAGGTTTAGAAGGTGCTTAAAGTGACTTTAAAGAGAATGAGACGATGCAAAATGGTGTTTAGAAGGTGCTTAATGTGACTTTAAAGAGAATGAGACGATGCAAAATGGTGTTTAGAAGGTGCTTAAGGTGACTTTAAAGAGAATGATACGATGCAAAATGAGGTTTAGAAGGTGCTTAAGGTGACTTTAAAGAGAATGAGACGATGCAAAATGAGGTTTAGAAGGTGCTTAAAGTGACTTTAAAGAGAATGAGACGATGCAAAATGGTGTTTAGAAGGTGCTTAAGGTGACTTTAAAGAGAATGAGACGATGCAAAATGAGGTTTAGAAGGTGCTTAAGGTGACTTTAAAGAGAATGATACGATGCAAAATGAGGTTTAGAAGGTGCTTAAAGTGACTTTAAAGAGAATGAGACGATGCAAAATGGTGTTTAGAAGGTGCTTAAGGTGACTTTAAAGAGAATGAGACGATGCAAAATGAGGTTTAGAAGGTGCTTAAAGTGACTTTAAAGAGAATGAGACGATGCAAAATGAGGTTTAGAAGGTGCTTAAGGTGACTTTAAAGAGAATGATACGATGCAAAATGGGGTTTAGAAGGTGCTTAAAGTGACTTTAAAGAGAATGAGACGATGCAAAATGGTGTTTAGAAGGTGCTTAAGGTGACTTTAAAGAGAATGAGACGATGCAAAATGGTGTTTAGAAGGTGCTTAAGGTGACTTTAAAGAGAATGATACGATGCAAAATGAGGTTTAGAAGGTGCTTAAAGTGACTTTAAAGAGAATGAGACGATGCAAAATGAGGTTTAGAAGGTGCTTAAAGTGACTTTAAAGAGAATGAGACGATGCAAAATGGTGTTTAGAAGGTGCTTAAGGTGACTTTAAAGAGAATGAGACGATGCAAAATGGTGTTTAGAAGGTGCTTAAGGTGACTTTAAAGAGAATGAGACGATGCAAAATGGTGTTTAGAAGGTGCTTAAAGTGACTTTAAAGAGAATGAGACGATGCAAAATGGTGTTTAGAAGGTGCTTAAGGTGACTTTAAAGAGAATGAGACGATGCAAAATGAGGTTTAGAAGGTGCTTAAAGTGACTTTAAAGAGAATGAGACGATGCAAAATGGTGTTTAGAAGGTGCTTAAGGTGACTTTAAAGAGAATGAGACGATGCAAAATGGTGTTTAGAAGGTGCTTAAGGTGACTTTAAAGAGAATGATACGATGCAAAATGAGGTTTAGAAGGTGCTTAAAGTGACTTTAAAGAGAATGAGACGATGCAAAATGGTGTTTAGAAGGTGCTTAAGGTGACTTTAAAGAGAATGAGACGATGCAAAATGGTGTTTAGAAGGTGCTTAAGGTGACTTTAAAGAGAATGATACGATGCAAAATGAGGTTTAGAAGGTGCTTAAAGTGACTTTAAAGAGAATGAGACGATGCAAAATGAGGTTTAGAAGGTGCTTAAAGTGACTTTAAAGAGAATGAGACGATGCAAAATGGTGTTTAGAAGGTGCTTAAGGTGACTTTAAAGAGAATGAGACGATGCAAAATGGTGTTTAGAAGGTGCTTAAGGTGACTTTAAAGAGAATGAGACGATGCAAAATGAGGTTTAGAAGGTGCTTAAAGTGACTTTAAAGAGAATGAGACGATGCAAAATGGTGTTTAGAAGGTGCTTAAGGTGACTTTAAAGAGAATGAGACGATGCAAAATGGTGTTTAGAAGGTGCTTAAGGTGACTTTAAAGAGAATGAGACGATGCAAAATGGTGTTTAGAAGGTGCTTAAGGTGACTTTAAAGAGAATGAGACGATGCAAAATGGTGATTAGAAGGTGCTTAAGGTGACTTTAAAGAGAATGATACGATGCAAAATGAGGTTTAGAAGGTGCTTAAAGTGACTTTAAAGAGAATGAGACGATGCAAAATGGTGTTTAGAAGGTGCTTAAGGTGACTTTAAAGAGAATGAGACGATGCAAAATGAGAATTAGAAGGTGCTTAAAGTGACTTTAAAGAGAATGATACGATGCAAAATGGGGTTTAGAAGGTGCTTAAGGTGACTTTAAAGAGAATGAGACGATGCAAAATGGTGTTTAGAAGGTGCTTAAGGTGACTTTAAAGAGAATGATACGATGCAAAATGAGGTTTAGAAGGTGCTTAAAGTGACTTTAAAGAGAATGAGACGATGCAAAATGGTGTTTAGAAGGTGCTTAAGGTGACTTTAAAGAGAATGAGACGATGCAAAATGGTGTTTAGAAGGTGCTTAAGGTGACTTTAAAGAGAATGAGACGATGCAAAATGAGGTTTAGAAGGTGCTTAAGGTGACTTTAAAGAGAATGAGACGATGCAAAATGGTGTTTAGAAGGTGCTTAAGGTGACTTTAAAGAGAATGAGACGATGCAAAATGAGGTTTAGAAGGTGCTTAAAGTGACTTTAAAGAGAATGAGACGATGCAAAATGGTGTTTAGAAGGTGCTTAAGGTGACTTTAAAGAGAATGAGACGATGCAAAATGAGGTTTAGAAGGTGCTTAAAGTGACTTTAAAGAGAATGAGACGATGCAAAATGGTGTTTAGAAGGTGCTTAAGGTGACTTTAAAGAGAATGAGACGATGCAAAATGGTGTTTAGAAGGTGCTTAAGGTGACTTTAAAGAGAATGATACGATGCAAAATGAGGTTTAGAAGGTGCTTAAAGTGACTTTAAAGAGAATGAGACGATGCAAAATGGTGTTTAGAAGGTGCTTAAGGTGACTTTAAAGAGAATGAGACGATGCAAAATGGTGTTTAGAAGGTGCTTAAGGTGACTTTAAAGAGAATGATACGATGCAAAATGAGGTTTAGAAGGTGCTTAAGGTGACTTTAAAGAGAATGAGACGATGCAAAATGGTGTTTAGAAGGTGCTTAAGGTGACTTTAAAGAGAATGAGACGATGCAAAATGAGGTTTAGAAGGTGCTTAAAGTGACTTTAAAGAGAATGAGACGATGCAAAATGAGGTTTAGAAGGTGCTTAAGGTGACTTTAAAGAGAATGAGACGATGCAAAATGGTGTTTAGAAGGTGCTTAAGGTGACTTTAAAGAGAATGAGACGATGCAAAATGAGGTTTAGAAGGTGCTTAAGGTGACTTTAAAGAGAATGAGACGATGCAAAATTAGGTTTAGAAGGTGCTTAATGTGACTTTAAAGAGAATGAGACGATCAAAATGAGGTTTAGAAGGTGCTTAAAGTGACTTTAAAGAGAATGAGACGATGCAAAATGGTGTTTAGAAGGTGCTTAAAGTGACTTTAAAGAGAATGAGACGATGCAAAATGGTGTTTAGAAGGTGCTTAAGGTGACTTTAAAGAGAATGAGACGATGCAAAATGAGGTTTAGAAGGTGCTTAAAGTGACTTTAAAGAGAATGAGACGATGCAAAATGGTGTTTAGAAGGTGCTTAAGGTGACTTTAAAGAGAATGATACGATGCAAAATGGGGTTTAGAAGGTGCTTAAAGTGACTTTAAAGAGAATGAGACGATGCAAAATGAGGTTTAGAAGGTGCTTAAAGTGACTTTAAAGAGAATGAGACGATGCAAAATGGTGTTTAGAAGGTGCTTAAGGTGACTTTAAAGAGAATGATACGATGCAAAATGAGGTTTAGAAGGTGCTTAAAGTGACTTTAAAGAGAATGAGACGATGCAAAATGGTGTTTAGAAGGTGCTTAAGGTGACTTTAAAGAGAATGAGACGATGCAAAATGAGGTTTAGAAGGTGCTTAAGGTGATTTTAAAGAGAATGAGACGATGCAAAATGGTGTTTAGAAGGTGCTTAAGGTGACTTTAAAGAGAATGAGACGATGCAAAATGAGGTTTAGAAGGTGCTTAAAGTGACTTTAAAGAGAATGAGACGATGCAAAATGGTGTTTAGAAGGTGCTTAAGGTGACTTTAAAGAGAATGAGACGATGCAAAATGAGGTTTAGAAGGTGCTTAAAGTGACTTTAAGAGAATGAGACGATGCAAATGGTGTTTAGAAGGTGCTTAAGGTGACTTTAAAGAGAATGAGACGATGCAAAATGGTGTTTAGAAGGTGCTTAAGGTGACTTTAAAGAGAATGATACGATGCAAAATGAGGTTTAGAAGGTTCTTAAAGTGACTTTAAAGAGAATGAGACGATGCAAAATGGTGTTTAGAAGGTGCTTAAGGTGACTTTAAAGAGAATGAGACGATGCAAAAATGGTGTTTAGAAGGTGCTTAAGGTGACTTTAAAGAGAATGAGACGATGCAAAATGAGGTTTAGAAGGTGCTTAAAGTGACTTTAAAGAGAATGAGACGATGCAAAATGGTGTTTAGAAGGTGCTTAAGGTGACTTTAAAGAGAATGAGACGATGCAAAATGAGGTTTAGAAGGTGCTTAAAGTGACTTTAAAGAGAATGAGACGATGCAAAATGGTGTTTAGAAGGTGCTTAAGGTGACTTTAAAGAGAATGAGACGATGCAAAATGGTGTTTAGAAGGTGCTTAAGGTGACTTTAAAGAGAATGATACGATGCAAAATGAGGTTTAGAAGGTGCTTAAAGTGACTTTAAAGAGAATGAGACGATGCAAAATGGTGTTTAGAAGGTGCTTAAGGTGACTTTAAGAGAATGAGACGATGCAAAATGGTGTTTAGAAGGTGCTTAAGGTGACTTTAAAGAGAATGAGACGATGCAAAATGAGGTTTAGAAGGTGCTTAAGGTGACTTTAAAGAGAATGAGACGATGCAAAATGGTGTTTAGAAGGTGCTTAAGGTGACTTTAAAGAGAATGATACGATGCAAAATGAGGTTTAGAAGGTTCTTAAAGTGACTTTAAAGAGAATGAGACGATGCAAAATGGTGTTTAGAAGGTGCTTAAGGTGACTTTAAAGAGAATGAGACGATGCAAAATGGTGTTTAGAAGGTGCTTAAGGTGACTTTAAAGAGAATGAGACGATGCAAAATGAGGTTTAGAAGGTGCTTAAAGTGACTTTAAAGAGAATGAGACGATGCAAAATGGTGTTTTAGAAGGTGCTTAAGGTGACTTTAAAGAGAATGAGACGATGCAAAATGAGGTTTAGAAGGTGCTTAAAGTGACTTTAAAGAGAATGAGACGATGCAAAATGGTGTTTAGAAGGTGCTTAAGGTGACTTTAAAGAGAATGAGACGATGCAAAATGGTGTTTAGAAGGTGCTTAAGGTGACTTTAAGAGAATGATACGATGCAAAATGGTGTTTAGAAGGTGCTTAAGGTGACTTTAAAGAGAATGAGACGATGCAAAATGAGGTTTAGAAGGTGCTTAAGGTGACTTTAAAGAGAATGAGACGATGCAAAATGGTGTTTAGAAGGTGCTTAAGGTGACTTTAAAGAGAATGAGACGATGCAAAATGGTGTTTAGAAGGTGCTTAAGGTGACTTTAAAGAGAATGATACGATGCAAAATGAGGTTTAGAAGGTGCTTAAAGTGACTTTAAAGAGAATGAGGACGATGCAAAATGGTGTTTAGAAGGTGCTTAAGGTGACTTTAAAGAGAATGAGACGATGCAAAATGGTGTTTAGAAGGTGCTTAAGGTGACTTTAAAGAGAATGAGACGATGCAAAATGAGGTTTAGAAGGTGCTTAAGGTGACTTTAAGAGAATGAGACGATGCAAAATGGTGTTTAGAAGGTGCTTAAGGTGACTTTAAAGAGAATGATACGATGCAAAATGAGGTTTAGAAGGTTCTTAAAGTGACTTTAAAGAGAATGAGACGATGCAAAATGGTGTTTAGAAGGTGCTTAAGGTGACTTTAAAGAGAATGAGACGATGCAAAATGGTGTTTAGAAGGTGCTTAAGGTGACTTTAAAGAGAATGAGACGATGCAAAATGAGGTTTAGAAGGTGCTTAAAGTGACTTTAAAGAGAATGAGACGATGCAAAATGGTGTTTAGAAGGTGCTTAAGGTGACTTTAAAGAGAATGAGACGATGCAAAATGAGGTTTAGAAGGTGCTTAAAGTGACTTTAAAGAGAATGAGACGATGCAAAATGGTGTTTAGAAGGTGCTTAAGGTGACTTTAAAGAGAATGAGACGATGCAAAATGGTGTTTAGAAGGTGCTTAAGGTGACTTTAAAGAGAATGATACGATGCAAAATGAGGTTTAGAAGGTGCTTAAAGTGACTTTAAAGAGAATGAGACGATGCAAAATGGTGTTTTAGAAGGTGCTTAAGGTGACTTTTAAAGAGAATGAGACGATGCAAAATGGTGTTTAGAAGGTGCTTAAGGTGACTTTAAAGAGAATGAGACGATGCAAAATGAGGTTTAGAAGGTGCTTAAGGTGACTTTAAAGAGAATGAGACGATGCAAAATGGTGTTTAGAAGGTGCTTAAGGTGACTTTAAAGAGAATGAGACGATGCAAAATGAGGTTTAGAAGGTGCTTAAAGTGACTTTAAAGAGAATGAGACGATGCAAAATGAGGTTTAGAAGGTGCTTAAGGTGACTTTAAAGAGAATGAGACGATGCAAAATGTGTTTAGAAGGTGCTTAAGGTGATTTAAAGAGAATGAGACGATGCAAAATGAGGTTTAGAAGGTGCTTAAGGTGACTTTAAAGAGAATGAGACGATGCAAAATGAGGTTTAGAAGGTGCTTAAAGTGACTTTAAAGAGAATGAGACGATGCAAAATGAGGTTTAGAAGGTGCTTAAAGTGACTTTAAAGAGAATGAGACGATGCAAAATGGTGTTTAGAAGGTGCTTAAAGTGACTTTAAAGAGAATGAGACGATGCAAAATGGTGTTTAGAAGGTGCTTAAGGTGACTTTAAAGAGAATGAGACGATGCAAAATGAGGTTTAGAAGGTGCTTAAAGTGACTTTAAAGAGAATGAGACGATGCTAAATGGTGTTTAGAAGGTGCTTAAGGTGACTTTAAAGAGAATGATACGATGCAAATGGGGTTTAGAAGGTGCTTAAAGTGACTTTAAAGAGAATGAGACGATGCAAAATGAGGTTTAGAAGGTGCTTAAAGTGACTTTAAAGAGAATGAGACGATGCAAAATGGTGTTTAGAAGGTGCTTAAGGTGACTTTAAAGAGAATGATACGATGCAAAATGAGGTTTAGAAGGTGCTTAAAGTGACTTTAAAGAGAATGAGACGATGCAAAATGGTGTTTAGAAGGTGCTTAAGGTGACTTTAAAGAGAATGAGACGATGCAAAATGGTGTTTAGAAGGTGCTTAAGGTGACTTTAAAGAGAATGATACGATGCAAAATGAGGTTTAGAAGGTGCTTAAAGTGACTTTAAAGAGAATGAGACGATGCAAAATGAGGTTTAGAAGGTGCTTAAAGTGACTTTAAAGAGAATGAGACGATGCAAAATGGTGTTTAGAAGGTGCTTAAGGTGACTTTAAAGAGAATGAGACGATGCAAAATGGTGTTTAGAAGGTGCTTAAGGTGACTTTAAAGAGAATGAGACGATGCAAAATGAGGTTTAGAAGGTGCTTAAAGTGACTTTAAAGAGAATGAGACGATGCAAAATGGTGTTTAGAAGGTGCTTAAGGTGACTTTAAAGAGAATGAGACGATGCAAAATGAGGTTTAGAAGGTGCTTTAAAGTGACTTTAAAGAGAATGAGACGATGCAAAATGGTGTTTAGAAGGTGCTTAAGGTGACTTTAAAGAAAATGAGACGATGCAAAATGGTGTTTAGAAGGTGCTTAAGGTGACTTTAAAGAGAATGAGACGATGCAAAATGGGGTTTAGAAGGTGCTTAAAGTGACTTTAAAGAGAATGAGACGATGCAAAATGGTGTTTAGAAGGTGCTTAAGGTGACTTTAAAGAGAATGAGACGATGCAAAATGGTGTTAAGGTGACTTTAAAGAGAATGAGACGATGCAAAATGGTGTTTAGAAGGTGCTTAAGGTGACTTTAAAGAGAATGAGACGATGCAAAATGAGGTTTAGAAGGTGCTTAAAGTGACTTTAAAGAGAATGAGACGATGCAAAATGGTGTTTAGAAGGTGCTTAAGGTGACTTTAAAGAGAATGATACGATGCAAAATGGGGTTTAGAAGGTGCTTAAAGTGACTTTAAAGAGAATGAGACGATGCAAAATGAGGTTTAGAAGGTGCTTAAAGTGACTTTAAAGAGAATGAGACGATGCAAAATGGTGTTTAGAAGGTGCTTAAGGTGACTTTAAAGAGAATGATACGATGCAAAATGAGGTTTAGAAGGTGCTTAAAGTGACTTTAAAGAGAATGAGACGATGCAAAATGGTGTTTAGAAGGTGCTTAAGGTGACTTTAAAGAGAATGAGACGATGCAAAATGGTGTTTAGAAGGTGCTTAAGGTGACTTTAAAGAGAATGATACGATGCAAAATGAGGTTTAGAAGGTGCTTAAAGTGACTTTAAAGAGAATGAGACGATGCAAAATGAGGTTTAGAAGGTGCTTAAAGTGACTTTAAAGAGAATGAGACGATGCAAAATGGTATTTAGAAGGTGCTTAAGGTGACTTTAAAGAGAATGAGACGATGCAAAATGGTGTTTAGAAGGTGCTTAAGGTGACTTTAAAGAGAATGAGACGATGCAAAATGAGGTTCAGAAGGTGCTTAAAGTGACTTTAAAGAGAATGAGACGATGCAAAATGGTGTTTAGAAGGTGCTTAAGGTGACTTTAAAGAGAATGAGACGATGCAAAATGAGGTTTAGAAGGTGCTTAAAGTGACTTTAAAGAGAATGAGACGATGCAAAATGGTGTTTAGAAGGTGCTTAAGGTGACTTTAAAGAGAATGAGACGATGCAAAATGGTGTTTAGAAGGTGCTTAAGGTGACTTTAAAGAGAATGATACGATGCAAAATGAGGTTTAGAAGGTGCTTAAAGTGACTTTAAAGAGAATGAGACGATGCAAAATGGTGTTTAGAAGGTGCTTAAAGTGACTTTAAAGAGAATGAGACGATGCAAAATGGTGTTTAGAAGGTGCTTAAGGTGACTTTAAAGAGAATGAGACGATGCAAAATGAGGTTTAGAAGGTGCTTAAGGTGACTTTAAAGAGAATGAGACGATGCAAAATGGTGTTTAGAAGGTGCTTAAGGTGACTTTAAAGAGAATGATACGATGCAAAATGAGGTTTAGAAGGTGCTTAAAGTGACTTTAAAGAGAATGAGACGATGCAAAATGGTGTTTAGAAGGTGCTTAAGGTGACTTTAAAGAGAATGAGACGATGCAAAATGGTGTTTAGAAGGTGCTTAAGGTGACTTTAAAGAGAATGAGACGATGCAAAATGAGGTTTAGAAGGTGCTTAAAGTGACTTTAAAGAGAATGAGACGATGCAAAATGGTGTTTAGAAGGTGCTTAAGGTGACTTTAAAGAGAATGAGACGATGCAAAATGAGGTTTAGAAGGTGCTTAAAGTGACTTTAAAGAGAATGAGACGATGCAAAATGGTGTTTAGAAGGTGCTTAAGGTGACTTTAAAGAGAATGAGACGATGCAAAATGGTGTTTAGAAGGTGCTTAAGGTGACTTTAAAGAGAATGATACGATGCAAAATGAGGTTTAGAATGTGCTTAAAGTGACTTTAAAGAGAATGAGACGATGCAAAATGGTGTTTAGAAGGTGCTTAAGGTGACTTTAAAGAGAATGAGACGATGCAAAATGGTGTTTAGAAGGTGCTTAAGGTGACTTTAAAGAGAATGAGACGATGCAAAATGAGGTTTAGAAGGTGCTTAAGGTGACTTTAAAGAGAATGAGACGATGCAAAATGGTGTTTAGAAGGTGCTTAAGGTGACTTTAAAGAGAATGAGACGATGCAAAATGAGGTTTAGAAGGTGCTTAAAGTGACTTTAAAGAGAATGAGACGATGCAAAATGGTGTTTAGAAGGTGCTTAAGGTGACTTTAAAGAGAATGAGACGATGCAAAATGAGGTTTAGAAGGTGCTTAAAGTGACTTTAAAGAGAATGAGACGATGCAAAATGGTGTTTAGAAGGTGCTTAAGGTGACTTTAAAGAGAATGAGACGATGCAAAATGGTGTTTAGAAGGTGCTTAAGGTGACTTTAAAGAGAATGAGACGATGCAAAATGAGGTTTAGAAGGTGCTTAAAGTGACTTTAAAGAGAATGAGACGATGCAAAATGGTGTTTAGAAGGTGCTTAAGGTGACTTTAAAGAGAATGAGACGATGCAAAATGGTGTTTAGAAGGTGCTTAAGGTGACTTTAAAGAGAATGATACGATGCAAAATGAGGTTTAGAAGGTGCTTAAGGTGACTTTAAAGAGAATGAGACGATGCAAAATGGTGTTTAGAAGGTGCTTAAGGTGACTTTAAAGAGAATGAGACGATGCAAAATGAGGTTTAGAAGGTGCTTAAAGTGACTTTAAAGAGAATGAGACGATGCAAAATGAGGTTTAGAAGGTGCTTAAGGTGACTTTAAAGAGAATGAGACGATGCAAAATGGTGTTTAGAAGGTGCTTAAGGTGACTTTAAAGAGAATGAGACGATGCAAAATGAGGTTTAGAAGGTGCTTAAGGTGACTTTAAAGAGAATGAGACGATGCAAAATGAGGTTTAGAAGGTGCTTAAGGTGACTTTAAAGAGAATGAGACGATGCAAAATGAGGTTTAGAAGGTGCTTAAAGTGACTTTAAAGAGAATGAGACGATGCAAAATGGTGTTTAGAAGGTGCTTAAAGTGACTTTAAAGAGAATGAGACGATGCAAAATGGTGTTTAGAAGGTGCTTAAGGTGACTTTAAAGAGAATGAGACGATGCAAAATGAGGTTTAGAAGGTGCTTAAAGTGACTTTAAAGAGAATGAGACGATGCAAAATGGTGTTTAGAAGGTGCTTAAGGTGACTTTAAAGAGAATGATACGATGCAAAATGGGGTTTAGAAGGTGCTTAAAGTGACTTTAAAGAGAATGAGACGATGCAAAATGGTGTTTAGAAGGTGCTTAAGGTGACTTTAAAGAGAATGATACGATGCAAAATGGTGTTTAGAAGGTGCTTAAAGTGACTTTAAAGAGAATGAGACGATGCAAAATGGTGTTTAGAAGGTGCTTAAGGTGACTTTAAAGAGAATGAGACGATGCAAAATGGTGTTTAGAAGGTGCTTAAGGTGACTTTAAAGAGAATGATACGATGCAAAATGAGGTTTAGAAGGTGCTTAAAGTGACTTTAAAGAGAATGAGACGATGCAAAATGAGGTTTAGAAGGTGCTTAAAGTGACTTTAAAGAGAATGAGACGATGCAAAATGGTGTTTAGAAGGTGCTTAAGGTGACTTTAAAGAGAATGAGACGATGCAAAATGGTGTTTAGAAGGTGCTTAAGGTGACTTTAAAGAGAATGATACGATGCAAAATGAGGTTTAGAAGGTGCTTAAGGTGACTTTAAAGAGAATGAGACGATGCAAAATGGTGTTTAGAAGGTGCTTAAGGTGACTTTAAAGAGAATGAGACGATGCAAAATGAGGTTTAGAAGGTGCTGAAAGTGACTTTAAAGAGAATGAGACGATGCAAAATGAGGTTTAGAAGGTGCTTAAGGTGACTTTAAAGAGAATGAGACGATGCAAAATGGTGTTTAGAAGGTGCTTAAGGTGACTTTAAAGATAATGAGACGATGCAAAATGAGGTTTAGAAGGTGCTTAAGGTGACTTTAAAGAGAATGAGACGATGCAAAATGAGGTTTAGAAGGTGCTTAAAGTGACTTTAAAGAGAATGAGACGATGCAAAATGAGGTTTAGAAGGTGCTTAAAGTGACTTTAAAGAGAATGAGACGATGCAAAATGGTGTTTAGAAGGTGCTTAAAGTGACTTTAAAGAGAATGATACGATGCAAAATGAGGTTTAGAAGGTGCTTAAGGTGACTTTAAAGAGAATGAGACGATGCAAAATGAGGTTTAGAAGGTGCTTAAGGTGACTTTAAAGAGAATGAGACGATGCAAAATGGTGTTTAGAAGGTGCTTAAGGTGACTTTAAAGAGAATGATACGATGCAAAATGAGGTTTAGAAGGTGCTTAAAGTGACTTTAAAGAGAATGAGACGATGCAAAATGAGGTTTAGAAGGTGCTTAAGGTGACTTTAAAGAGAATGAGACGATGCAAAATGGTGTTTAGAAGGTGCTTAAGGTGACTTTAAAGAGAATGAGACGATGCAAAATGGTGTTTAGAAGGTGCTTAAGGTGACTTTAAAGAGAATGAGACGATGCAAAATGAGGTTTAGAAGGTGCTTAAGGTGACTTTAAAGAGAATGAGACGATGCAAAATGGTGTTTAGAAGGTGCTTAAGGTGACTTTAAAGAGAATGAGACGATGCAAAATGAGGTTTAGAAGGTGCTTAAAGTGACTTTAAAGAGAATGAGACGATGCAAAATGGTGTTTAGAAGGTGCTTAAGGTGACTTTAAAGAGAATGATACGATGCAAAATGAGGTTTAGAAGGTGCTTAAAGTGACTTTAAAGAGAATGAGACGATGCAAAATGGTGTTTAAAAGGTGCTTAAAGTGACTTTAAAGAGAATGAGACGATGCAAAATGGTGTTTAGAAGGTGCTTAAGGTGACTTTAAAGAGAATGAGACGATGCAAAATGAGGTTTAGAAGGTGCTTAAGGTGACTTTAAAGAGAATGAGACGATGCAAAATGGTGTTTAGAAGGTGCTTAAGGTGACTTTAAAGAGAATGATACGATGCAAAATGAGGTTTAGAAGGTGCTTAAAGTGACTTTAAAGAGAATGAGACGATGCAAAATGGTGTTTAGAAGGTGCTTAAGGTGACTTTAAAGAGAATGAGACGATGCAAAATGAGGTTTAGAAGGTGCTTAAGGTGACTTTAAAGAGAATGAGACGATGCAAAATGGTGTTTAGAAGGTGCTTAAGGTGACTTTAAAGAGAATGAGACGATGCAGCAAAATGAGGTTTAGAAGGTGCTTAAAGTGACTTTAAAGAGAATGAGACGATGCAAAATGAGGTTTAGAAGGTGCTTAAAGTGACTTTAAAGAGAATGAGACGATGCAAATGGTGTTTAGAAGGTGCTTAAGGTGACTTTAAAGAGAATGAGACGATGCAAAATGAGGTTTAGAAGGTGCTTAAAGTGACTTTAAAGAGAATGAGACGATGCAAAATGAGGTTTAGAAGGTGCTTAAAGTGACTTTAAAGAGAATGAGACGATGCAAAATGAGGTTTAGAAGGTGCTTAAAGTGACTTTAAAGAGAATGAGACGATGCAAAATGGTGTTTAGAAGGTGCTTAAAGTGACTTTAAAGAGAATGAGACGATGCAAAATGGTGTTTAGAAGGTGCTTAAAGTGACTTTAAAGAGAATGAGACGATGCAAAATGGTTGTTAAGAAGGTGCTTAAGGTGACTTTAAAGAGAATGAGACGATGCAAAATGAGGTTTAGAAGGTGCTTAAGGTGACTTTAAAGAGAATGATACGATGCAAAATGAGGTTTAGAAGGTGCTTAAAGTGACTTTGAAGAGAATGAGACGATGCAAAATGAGGTTTAGAAGGTGCTTAAAGTGACTTTAAAGAGAATGAGACGATGCAAAATGGTGTTTAGAAGGTGCTTAAGGTGACTTTAAAGAGAATGAGACGATGCAAAATGGTGTTTAGAAGGTGCTTAAGGTGACTTTAAAGAGAATGATACGATGCAAAATGAGGTTTAGAAGGTGCTTAAGGTGACTTTAAAGAGAATGAGACGATGCAAATGAGGTTTAGAAGGTGCTTAAGGTGACTTTAAAGAGAATGAGACGATGCAAAATGAGGTTTAGAAGGTGCTTAAAGTGACTTTAAAGAGAATGAGACGATGCAAAATGAGGTTTAGAAGGTGCTTAAGGTGACTTTAAAGAGAATGAGACGATGCAAAATGGTGTTTAGAAGGTGCTTAAGGTGACTTTAAAGAGAATGAGACGATGCAAAATGAGGTTTAGAAGGTGCTTAAGGTGACTTTAAAGAGAATGAGACGATGCAAAATGAGGTTTAGAAGGTGCTTAAAGTGACTTTAAAGAGAATGAGACGATGCAAAATGAGGTTTAGAAGGTGCTTAAAGTGACTTTAAAGAGAATGAGACGATGCAAAATGGTGTTTAGAAGGTGCTTAAGGTGACTTTAAAGAGAATGAGACGATGCAAAATGAGGTTTAGAAGGTGCTTAAGTGACTTTAAAGAGAATGAGACGATGCAAAATGAGGTTTAGAAGGTGCTTAAAGTGACTTTAAAGAGAATGAGACGATGCAAAATGAGGTTTAGAAGGTGCTTAAAGTGACTTTAAAGAGAATGAGACGATGCAAAATGGTGTTTAGAAGGTGCTTAAAGTGACTTTAAAGAGAATGAGACGATGCAAAATGGTGTTTAGAAGGTGCTTAAGGTGACTTTAAAGAGAATGAGACGATGCAAAATGAGGTTTAGAAGGTGCTTAAAGTGACTTTAAAGAGAATGAGACGATGCAAAATGAGGTTTAGAAGGTGCTTAAGGTGACTTTAAAGAGAATGAGACGATGCAAAATGAGGTTTAGAAGGTGCTTAAAGTGACTTTAAAGAGAATGAGACGATGCAAAATGGTGTTTAGAAGGTGCTTAAGGTGACTTTAAAGAGAATGAGACGATGCAAAATGAGGTTTAGAAGGTGCTTAAGGTGACTTTAAAGAGAATGAGACGATGCAAAATGAGGTTTAGAAGGTGCTTAAAGTGACTTTAAAGAGAATGAGACGATGCAAAATGGTGTTTAGAAGGTGCTTAAGGTGACTTTAAAGAGAATGAGACGATGCAAAATGAGGTTTAGAAGGTGCTTAAAGTGACTTTAAAGAGAATGAGACGATGCAAAATGGTGTTTAGAAGGTGCTTAAGGTGACTTTAAAGAGAATGAGACGATGCAAAATGAGGTTTAGAAGGTGCTTAAAGTGACTTTAAAGAGAATGAGACGATGCAAAATGAGGTTTAGAAGGTGCTTAAAGTGACTTTAAAGAGAATGAGACGATGCAAAATGAGGTTTAGAAGGTGCTTAAAGTGACTTTAAAGAGAATGAGACGATGCAAAATGGTGTTTAGAAGGTGCTTAAGGTGACTTTAAAGAGAATGAGACGATGCAAAATGAGGTTTAGAAGGTGCTTAAGGTGACTTTAAAGAGAATGAGACGATGCAAAATGAGGTTTAGAAGGTGCTTAAAGTGACTTTAAAGAGAATGAGACGATGCAAAATGAGGTTTAGAAGGTGCTTAAAGTGACTTTAAAGAGAATGAGACGATGCAAAATGGTGTTTAGAAGGTGCTTAAAGTGACTTTAAAGTGAATGAGACGATGCAAAATGGTGTTTAGAAGGTGCTTAAGGTGACTTTAAAGAGAATGAGACGATGCAAAATGAAGTTTAGAAGGTGCTTAAGGTGACTTTAAAGAGAATGAGACGATGCAAAATGGTGTTTAGAAGGTGCTTAAGGTGACTTTAAAGAGAATGATACGATGCAAAATGAGGTTTAGAAGGTGCTTAAAGTGACTTTAAAGAGAATGAGACGATGCAAAATGGTGTTTAGAAGGTGCTTAAGGTGACTTTAAAGAGAATGAGACGATGCAAAATGGTGTTTAGAAGGTGCTTAAGGTGACTTTAAAGAGAATGAGACGATGCAAAATGAGGTTTAGAAGGTGCTTAAGGTGACTTTAAAGAGAATGAGACGATGCAAAATGAGGTTTAGAAGGTGCTTAAAGTGACTTTAAAGAGAATGAGACGATGCAAAATGGTGTTTAGAAGGTGCTTAAGGTGACTTTAAAGAGAATGATACGATGCAAAATGAGGTTTAGAAGGTGCTTAAAGTGACTTTAAAGAGAATGAGACGATGCAAAATGAGGTTTAGAAGGTGCTTAAAGTGACTTTAAAGAGAATGAGACGATGCAAAATGGTGTTTAGAAGGTGCTTAAGGTGACTTTAAAGAGAATGATACGATGCAAAATGGTGTTTAGAAGGTGCTTAAGGTGACTTTAAAGAGAATGAGACGATGCAAAATGGTGTTTAGAAGGTGCTTAAGGTGACTTTAAAGAGAATGAGACGATGCAAAATGAGGTTTAGAAGGTGCTTAAAGTGACTTTAAAGAGAATGAGACGATGCAAAATGAGGTTTAGAAGGTGCTTAAAGTGACTTTAAAGAGAATGAGACGATGCAAAATGGTGTTTAGAAGGTGCTTAAGGTGACTTTAAAGAGAATGATACGATGCAAAATGAGGTTTAGAAGGTGCTTAAAGTGACTTTAAAGAGAATGAGACGATGCAAAATGGTGTTTAGAAGGTGCTTAAGGTGACTTTAAAGAGAATGAGACGATGCAAAATGAGGTTTAGAAGGTGCTTAAAGTGACTTTAAAGAGAATGAGACGATGCAAAATGAGGTTTAGAAGGTGCTTAAAGTGACTTTAAAGAGAATGATACGATGCAAAATGGTGTTTAGAAGGTGCTTAAGGTGACTTTAAAGAGAATGATACGATGCAAAATGAGGTTTAGAAGGTGCTTAAAGTGACTTTAAAGAGAATGAGACGATGCAAAATGGTGTTTAGAAGGTGCTTAAGGTGACTTTAAAGAGAATGAGACGATGCAAAATGGTGTTTAGAAGGTGCTTAAAGTGACTTTAAAGAGAATGATACGATGCAAAATGAGGTTTAGAAGGTGCTTAAAGTGACTTTAAAGAGAATGAGACGATGCAAAATGAGGTTTAGAAGGTGCTTAAAGTGACTTTAAAGAGAATGAGACGATGCAAAATGAGGTTTAGAAGGTGCTTAAAGTGACTTTAAAGAGAATGAGACGATGCAAAATGAGGTTTAGAAGGTGCTTAAAGTGACTTTAAAGAGAATGAGACGATGCAAAATGGTGTTTAGAAGGTGCTTAAGGTGACTTTAAAGAGAATGAGACGATGCAAAATGAGGTTTAGAAGGTGCTTAAAGTGACTTTAAAGAGAATGAGACGATGCAAAATGAGGTTTAGAAGGTGCTTAAAGTGACTTTAAAGAGAATGAGACGATGCAAAATGAGGTTTAGAAGGTGCTTAAAGTGACTTTAAAGAGAATGAGACGATGCAAAATGAGGTTTAGAAGGTGCTTAAAGTGACTTTAAAGAGAATGAGACGATGCAAAATGGTGTTTAGAAGGTGCTTAAGGTGACTTTAAAGAGAATGAGACGATGCAAAATGAGGTTTAGAAGGTGCTTAAGGTGACTTTAAAGAGAATGAGACGATGCAAAATGAGGTTTAGAAGGTGCTTAAAGTGACTTTAAAGAGAATGAGACGATGCAAAATGGTGTTTAGAAGGTGCTTAAGGTGACTTTAAAGAGAATGATACGATGCAAAATGAGGTTTAGAAGGTGCTTAAAGTGACTTTAAAGAGAATGAGACGATTCAAAATGAGGTTTAGAAGGTGCTTAAAGTGACTTTAAAGAGAATGAGACGATGCAAACTGGTGTTTAGAAGGTGCTTAAGGTGACTTTAAAGAGAATGAGACGATGCAAAATGAGGTTTAGAAGGTGCTTAAAGTGACTTTAAAGAGAATGAGACGATGCAAAATGGTGTTTAGAAGGTGCTTAAGGTGACTTTAAAGAGAATGAGACGATGCAAAATGAGGTTTAGAAGGTGCTTAAAGTGACTTTAAAGAGAATGAGACGATGCAAAATGAGGTTTAGAAGGTGCTTAAAGTGACTTTAAAGAGAATGAGACGATGCAAAATGAGGTTTAGAAGGTGCTTAAAGTGACTTTAAAGAGAATGAGACGATGCAAAATGAGGTTTAGAAGGTGCTTAAAGTGACTTTAAAGAGAATGAGACGATGCAAAATGGTGTTTAGAAGGTGCTTAAAGTGACTTTAAAGAGAATGAGACGATGCAAAATGGTGTTTAGAAGGTGCTTAAGGTGACTTTAAAGAGAATGAGACGATGCAAAATGGTGTTTAGAAGGTGCTTAAGGTGACTTTAAAGAGAATGAGACGATGCAAAATGGTGTTTAGAAGGTGCTTAAGGTGACTTTAAAGAGAATGATACGATGCAAAATGAGGTTTAGAAGGTGCTTAAGGTGACTTTAAAGAGAATGAGACGATGCAAAATGAGGTTTAGAAGGTGCTTAAGGTGACTTTAAAGAGAATGAGACGATGCAAAATGGTGTTTAGAAGGTGCTTAAGGTGACTTTAAAGAGAATGATACGATGCAAAATGAGGTTTAGAAGGTGCTTAAGGTGACTTTAAAGAGAATGAGACGATGCAAAATGAGGTTTAGAAGGTGCTTAAAGTGACTTTAAAGAGAATGAGACGATGCAAAATGGTGTTTAGAAGGTGCTTAAGGTGACTTTAAAGAGAATGATACGATGCAAAATGAGGTTTAGAAGGTGCTTAAGGTGACTTTAAAGAGAATGATACGATGCAAAATGAGGTTTAGAAGGTGCTTAAAGTGACTTTAAAGAGAATGAGACGATGCAAAATGAGGTTTAGAAGGTGCTTAAAGTGACTTTAAAGAAAATGAGACGATGCAAAATGGTGTTTAGAAGGTGCTTAAGGTGACTTTAAAGAGAATGAGACGATGCAAAATGGTGTTTAGAAGGTGCTTAAGGTGACTTTAAAGAGAATGAGACGATGCAAAATGAGGTTTAGAAGGTGCTTAAGGTGACTTTAAAGAGAATGAGACGATGCAAAATGAGGTTTAGAAGGTGCTTAAAGTGACTTTAAAGAGAATGAGACGATGCAAAATGAGGTTTAGAAGGTGCTTAAAGTGACTTTAAAGAGAATGAGACGATGCAAAATGAGGTTTAGAAGGTGCTTAAGGTGACTTTAAAGAGAATGATACGATGCAAAATGAGGTTTAGAAGGTGCTTAAAGTGACTTTAAAGAGAATGAGACGATGCAAAATGGTGTTTAGAAGGTGCTTAAGGTGACTTTAAAGAGAATGAGACGATGCAAAATGGTGTTTAGAAGGTGCTTAAGGTGACTTTAAAGAGAATGATACGATGCAAAATGGTGTTTAGAAGGTGCTTAAGGTGACTTTAAAGAGAATGATACGATGCAAAATGAGGTTTAGAAGGTGCTTAAGGTGACTTTAAAGAGAATGAGACGATGCAAAATGAGGTTTAGAAGGTGCTTAAGGTGATTTTAAAGAGAATGAGACGATGCAAAATGAGGTTTAGAAGGTGCTTAAAGTGACTTTAAAGAGAATGAGACGATGCAAAATGGTGTTTAGAAGGTGCTTAAGGGTACTTTAAAGAGAATGAGACGATGCAAAATGAGGTTTAGAAGGTGCTTAAGGTGACTTTAAAGAGAATGAGACGATGCAAAATGAGGTTTAGAAGGTGCTTAAAGTGACTTTAAAGAGAATGAGACGATGCAAAATGGTGTTTAGAAGGTGCTTAAGGTGACTTTAAAGAGAATGAGACGATGCAAAATGAGGTTTAGAAGGTGCTTAAGGTGACTTTAAAGAGAATGAGACGATGCAAAATGGTGTTTAGAAGGTGCTTAAGGTGACTTTAAAGAGAATGATACGATGCAAAATGAGGTTTAGAAGGTGCTTAAAGTGACTTTAAAGAGAATGAGACGATGCAAAATGAGGTTTAGAAGGTGCTTAAAGTGACTTTAAAGAGAATGAGACGATGCAAAATGGTGTTTAGAAGGTGCTTAAGGTGACTTTAAAGAGAATGATACGATGCAAAATGAGGTTTAGAAGGTGCTTAAAGTGACTTTAAAGAGAATGAGACGATGCAAAATGAGGTTTAGAAGGTGCTTAAAGTGACTTTAAAGAGAATGAGACGATGCAAAATGAGGTTTACAAGGTGCTTAAAGTGACTTTAAAGAGAATGATACGATGCAAAATGAGGTTTAGAAGGTGCTTAAGGTGACTTTAAAGAGAATGAGACGATGCAAAATGGTGTTTAGAAGGTGCTTAAGGTGACTTTAAAGAGAATGATACGATGCAAAATGAGGTTTCGAAGGTGCTTAAAGTGACTTTAAAGAGAATGAGACGATGCAAAATGAGGTTTAGAAGGTGCTTAAAGTGACTTTAAAGAGAATGAGACGATGCAAAATGAGGTTTAGAAGGTGCTTAAAGTGACTTTAAATAGAATGAGACGATGCAAAATGGTGTTTAGAAGGTGCTTAAGGTGACTTTAAAGAGAATGATACGATGCAAAATGAGGTTTAGAAGGTGCTTAAAGTGACTTTAAAGAGAATGAGACGATGCAAAATGAGGTTTAGAAGGTGCTTAAGGTGACTTTAAAGAGAATGAGACGATGCAAAATGGTGTTTAGAAGGTGCTTAAGGTGACTTTAAAGAGAATGAGACGATGCAAAATGAGGTTTAGAAGGTGCTTAAGGTGACTTTAAAGAGAATGAGACGATGCAAAATGAGGTTTAGAAGGTGCTTAAGGTGACTTTAAAGAGAATGAGACGATGCAAAATGAGGTTTAGAAGGTGCTTAAAGTGACTTTAAAGAGAATGAGACGATGCAAAATGAGGTTTAGAAGGTGCTTAAAGTGACTTTAAAGAGAATGAGACGATGCAAAATGGTGTTTAGAAGGTGCTTAAGGTGACTTTAAAGAGAATGATACGATGCAAAATGAAGTTTAGAAGGTGCTTAAAGTGACTTTAAAGAGAATGAGACGATGCAAAATGGTGTTTAGAAGGTGCTTAAGGTGACTTTAAAGAGAATGAGACGATGCAAAATGGTGTTTAGAAGGTGCTTAAGGTGACTTTAAAGAGAATGAGACGATGCAAAATGAGGTTTAGAAGGTGCTTAAAGTGACTTTAAAGAGAATGAGACGATGCAAAATGGTGTTTAGAAGGTGCTTAAGGTGACTTTAAAGAGAATGAGACGATGCAAAATGAGGTTTAGAAGGTGCTTAAAGTGACTTTAAAGAGAATGAGACGATGCAAAATGGTGTTTAGAAGGTGCTTAAGGTGACTTTAAAGAGAATGATACGATGCAAAATAAGGTTTAGAAGGTGCTTAAAGTGACTTTAAAGAGAATGAGACGATGCAAAATGGTGTTTAGAAGGTGCTTAAAGTGACTTTAAAGAGAATGAGACGATGCAAAATGGTGTTTAGAAGGTGCTTAAGGTGACTTTAAAGAGAATGAGACGATGCAAAATGAGGTTTAGAAGGTGCTTAAGGTGACTTTAAAGAGAGCGAGACGATGCAAAATGGTGTTTAGAAGGTGCTTAAGGTGACTTTAAAGAGAATGATACGATGCAAAATGAGGTTTAGAAGGTGCTTAAAGTGACTTTAAAGAGAATTAGACGATGCAAAATGGTGTTTAGAAGGTGCTTAAGGTGACTTTAAAGAGAATGATACGATGCAAAATGGGGTTTAGAAGGTGCTTAAAGTGACTTTAAAGAGAATGAGACGATGCAAAATGAGGTTTAGAAGGTGCTTAAAGTGACTTTAAAGAGAATGAGACGATGCAAAATGGTGTTTAGAAGGTGCTTAAGGTGACTTTAAAGAGAATGATACGATGCAAAATGAGGTTTAGAAGGTGCTTAAAGTGACTTTAAAGAGAATGAGACGATGCAAAATGGTGTTTAGAAGGTGCTTAAGGTGACTTTAAAGAGAATGAGACGATGCAAAATGGTGTTTAGAAGGTGCTTAAGGTGACTTTAAAGAGAATGATACGATGCAAAATGAGGTTTAGAAGGTGCTTAAAGTGACTTTAAAGAGAATGAGACGATGCAAAATGGTGTTTAGAAGGTGCTTAAGATGACTTTAACGAGAATGAGACGATGCAAAATTAGGTTTAGAAGGTGCTTAAAGTGACTTTAAAGAGAATGAGACGATGCAAAATGGTGTTTAGAAGGTGCTTAAGGTGACTTTAAAGAGAATGAGACGATGCAAAATGGTGTTTAGAAGGTGCTTAAGGTGACTTTAAAGAGAATGATACGATGCAAAATGAGGTTTAGAAGGTGCTTAAAGTGACTTTAAAGAGAATGAGACGATGCAAAATGGTGTTTAGAAGGTGCTTAAGGTGACTTTAAAGAGAATGAGACGATGCAGAATGGTGTTTAGAAGGTGCTTAAGGTGACTTTAAAGAGAATGAGACGATGCAAAATGAGGTTTAGAAGGTGCTTAAGGTGACTTTAAAGAGAATGAGACGATGCAAAATGAGGTTTAGAAGGTGCTTAAAGTGACTTTAAAGAGAATGAGACGATGCAAAATGAGGTTTAGAAGGTGCTTAAGGTGACTTTAAAGAGAATGAGACGATGCAAAATGGTGTTTAGAAGGTGCTTAAGGTGACTTTAAAGAGAATGAGACGATGCAAAATGAGGTTTAGAAGGTGCTTAAGGTGACTTTAAAGAGAATGAGACGATGCAAAATGGTGTTTAGAAGGTGCTTAAGGTGACTTTAAAGAGAATGAGACGATGCAAAATGAGGTTTAGAAGGTGCTTAAAGTGACTTTAAAGAGAATGAGACGATGCAAAATGAGGTTTAGAAGGTGCTTAAAGTGACTTTAAAGAGAATGAGACGATGCAAAATGGTGTTTAGAAGGTGCTTAAGGTGACTTTAAAGAGAATGAGACGATGCAAAATGGTGTTTAGAAGGTGCTTAAGGTGACTTTAAAGAGAATGAGACGATGCAAAATGGTGTTTAGAAGGTGCTTAAAGTGACTTTAAAGAGAATGAGACGATGCAAAATGGTGTTTAGAAGGTGCTTAAGGTGACTTTAAAGAGAATGAGACGATGCAAAATGGTGTTTAGAAGGTGCTTAAGGTGACTTTAAAGAGAATGAGACGATGCAAAATGAGGTTTAGAAGGTGCTTAAAGTGACTTTAAAGAGAATGAGACGATGCAAAATGGTGTTTAGAAGGTGCTTAAGGTGACTTTAAAGAGAATGAGACGATGCAAAATGAGGTTTAGAAGGTGCTTAAAGTGACTTTAAAGAGAATGAGACGATGCAAAATGGTGTTTAGAAGGTGCTTAAGGTGACTTTAAAGAGAATGAGACGATGCAAAATGGTGTTTAGAAGGTGCTTAAGGTGACTTTAAAGAGAATGATACGATGCAAAATGAGGTTTAGAAGGTGCTTAAAGTGACTTTAAAGAGAATGAGACGATGCAAAATGGTGTTTAGAAGGTGCTTAAGGTGACTTTAAAGAGAATGATACGATGCAAAATGGTGTTTAGAAGGTGCTTAAGGTGACTTTAAAGAGAATGATACGATGCAAAATGAGGTTTAGAAGGTGCTTAAAGTGACTTTAAAGAGAATGAGACGATGCAAAATGAGGTTTAGAAGGTGCTTAAAGTGACTTTAAAGAGAATGAGACGATGCAAAATGGTGTTTAGAAGGTGCTTAAGGTGACTTTAAAGAGAATGAGACGATGCAAAATGGTGTTTAGAAGGTGCTTAAGGTGACTTTAAAGAGAATGAGACGATGCAAAATGAGGTTTAGAAGGTGCTTAAAGTGACTTTAAAGAGAATGAGACGATGCAAAATGGTGTTTAGAAGGTGCTTAAGGTGACTTTAAAGAGAATGAGACGATGCAAAATGAGGTTTAGAAGGTGCTTAAAGTGACTTTAAAGAGAATGAGACGATGCAAAATGGTGTTTAGAAGGTGCTTAAAGTGACTTTAAAGAGAATGAGACGATGCAAAATGGTGTTTAGAAGGTGCTTAAGGTGACTTTAAAGAGAATGATACGATGCAAAATGAGGTTTAGAAGGTGCTTAAAGTGACTTTAAAGAGAATGAGACGATGCAAAATGGTGTTTAGAAGGTGCTTAAGGTGACTTTAAAGAGAATGAGACGATGCAAAATGGTGTTTAGAAGGTGCTTAAGGTGACTTTAAAGAGAATGATACGATGCAAAATGAGGTTTAGAAGGTGCTTAAGGTGACTTTAAAGAGAATGAGACGATGCAAAATGGTGTTTAGAAGGTGCTTAAGGTGACTTTAAAGAGAATGAGACGATGCAAAATGTGGTTTAGAAGGTGCTTAAAGTGACTTTAAAGAGAATGAGACGATGCAAAATGAGGTTTAGAAGGTGCTTAAGGTGACTTTAAAGAGAATGAGACGATGCAAAATGGTGTTTAGAAGGTGCTTAAGGTGACTTTAAAGAGAATGAGACGATGCAAAATGAGGTTTAGAAGGTGCTTAAGGTGACTTTAAAGAGAATGAGACGATGCAAAATGAGGTTTAGAAGGTGCTTAAAGTGACTTTAAAGAGAATGAGACGATGCAAAATGAGGTTTAGAAGGTGCTTAAAGTGACTTTAAAGAGAATGAGACGATGCAAAATGGTGTTTAGAAGGTGCTTAAAGTGACTTTAAAGAGAATGAGACGATGCAAAATGGTGTTTAGAAGGTGCTTAAGGTGACTTTAAAGAGAATGAGACGATGCAAAATGAGGTTTAGAAGGTGCTTAAAGTGACTTTAAAGAGAATGAGACGATGCAAAATGGTGTTTAGAAGGTGCTTAAGGTGACTTTAAAGAGAATGATACGATGCAAAATGGGGTTTAGAAGGTGCTTAAAGTGACTTTAAAGAGAATGAGACGATGCAAAATGAGGTTTAGAAGGTGCTTAAAGTGACTTTAAAGAGAATGAGACGATGCAAAATGGTGTTTAGAAGGTGCTTAAGGTGACTTTAAAGAGAATGATACGATGCAAAATGAGGTTTAGAAGGTGCTTAAAGTGACTTTAAAGAGAATGAGACGATGCAAAATGGTGTTTAGAAGGTGCTTAAGGTGACTTTAAAGAGAATGAGACGATGCAAAATGGTGTTTAGAAGGTGCTTAAGGTGACTTTAAAGAGAATGATACGATGCAAAATGAGGTTTAGAAGGTGCTTAAAGTGACTTTAAAGAGAATGAGACGATGCAAAATGGTGTTTAGAAGGTGCTTAAGGTGACTTTAAAGAGAATGAGACGATGCAAAATGAGGTTTAGAAGGTGCTTAAAGTGACTTTAAAGAGAATGAGACGATGCAAAATGGTGTTTAGAAGGTGCTTAAGGTGACTTTAAAGAGAATGAGACGATGCAAAATGAGGTTTAGAAGGTGCTTAAAGTGACTCTAAAGAGAATGAGACGATGCAAAATGGTGTTTAGAAGGTGCTTAAGGTGACTTTAAAGAGAATGAGACGATGCAAAATGGTGTTTAGAAGGTGCTTAAGGTGACTTTAAAGAGAATGAGACGATGCAAAATGGTGTTTAGAAGGTGCTTAAGGTGACTTTAAAGAGAATGAGACGATGCAAAATGGTGTTTAGAAGGTGCTTAAGGTGACTTTAAAGAGAATGATACGATGCAAAATGAGGTTTCGAAGGTGCTTAAAGTGACTTTAAAGAGAATGAGACGATGCAAAATGAGGTTTAGAAGGTGCTTAAAGTGACTTTAAAGAGAATGAGACGATGCAAAATGAGGTTTAGAAGGTGCTTAAAGTGACTTTAAATAGAATGAGACGATGCAAAATGGTGTTTAGAAGGTGCTTAAGGTGACTTTAAAGAGAATGATACGATGCAAAATGAGGTTTAGAAGGTGCTTAAAGTGACTTTAAAGAGAATGAGACGATGCAAAATGAGGTTTAGAAGGTGCTTAAGGTGACTTTAAAGAGAATGAGACGATGCAAAATGGTGTTTAGAAGGTGCTTAAGGTGACTTTAAAGAGAATGAGACGATGCAAAATGAGGTTTAGAAGGTGCTTAAGGTGACTTTAAAGAGAATGAGACGATGCAAAATGAGGTTTAGAAGGTGCTTAAGGTGACTTTAAAGAGAATGAGACGATGCAAAATGAGGTTTAGAAGGTGCTTAAAGTGACTTTAAAGAGAATGAGACGATGCAAAATGAGGTTTAGAAGGTGCTTAAAGTGACTTTAAAGAGAATGAGACGATGCAAAATGGTGTTTAGAAGGTGCTTAAGGTGACTTTAAAGAGAATGATACGATGCAAAATGAAGTTTAGAAGGTGCTTAAAGTGACTTTAAAGAGAATGAGACGATGCAAAATGGTGTTTAGAAGGTGCTTAAGGTGACTTTAAAGAGAATGAGACGATGCAAAATGGTGTTTAGAAGGTGCTTAAGGTGACTTTAAAGAGAATGAGACGATGCAAAATGAGGTTTAGAAGGTGCTTAAAGTGACTTTAAAGAGAATGAGACGATGCAAAATGGTGTTTAGAAGGTGCTTAAGGTGACTTTAAAGAGAATGAGACGATGCAAAATGAGGTTTAGAAGGTGCTTAAAGTGACTTTAAAGAGAATGAGACGATGCAAAATGGTGTTTAGAAGGTGCTTAAGGTGACTTTAAAGAGAATGATACGATGCAAAATGAGGTTTAGAAGGTGCTTAAAGTGACTTTAAAGAGAATGAGACGATGCAAAATGGTGTTTAGAAGGTGCTTAAAGTGACTTTAAAGAGAATGAGACGATGCAAAATGGTGTTTAGAAGGTGCTTAAGGTGACTTTAAAGAGAATGAGACGATGCAAAATGAGGTTTAGAAGGTGCTTAAGGTGACTTTAAAGAGAGCGAGACGATGCAAAATGGTGTTTAGAAGGTGCTTAAGGTGACTTTAAAGAGAATGATACGATGCAAAATGAGGTTTAGAAGGTGCTTAAAGTGACTTTAAAGAGAATTAGACGATGCAAAATGGTGTTTAGAAGGTGCTTAAGGTGACTTTAAAGAGAATGAGACGATGCAAAATGAGGTTTAGAAGGTGCTTAAAGTGACTTTAAAGAGAATGAGACGATGCAAAATGGTGTTTAGAAGGTGCTTAAGGTGACTTTAAAGAGAATGATACGATGCAAAATGGGGTTTAGAAGGTGCTTAAAGTGACTTTAAAGAGAATGAGACGATGCAAAATGAGGTTTAGAAGGTGCTTAAAGTGACTTTAAAGAGAATGAGACGATGCAAAATGGTGTTTAGAAGGTGCTTAAGGTGACTTTAAAGAGAATGAGACGATGCAAAATGGTGTTTAGAAGGTGCTTAAGGTGACTTTAAAGAGAATGAGACGATGCAAAATGGTGTTTAGAAGGTGCTTAAGGTGATTTTAAAGAGAATGAGACGATGCAAAATGAGGTTTAGAAGGTGCTTAAAGTGACTTTAAAGAGAATGATACGATGCAAAATGAGGTTTAGAAGGTGCTTAAAGTGACTTTAAAGAGAATGATACGATGCAAAATGGTGTTTAGAAGGTGCTTAAGGTGACTTTAAAGAGAATGAGACGATGCAAAATGGTGTTTAGAAGGTGCTTAAGGTGACTTTAAAGAGAATGAGACGATGCAAAATGGTGTTTAGAAGGTGCTTAAGGTGACGTAAGGTAGAGAATGAGACGATGCAAAATGAGGTTTAGAAGGTGCTTAAGGTGACTTTAAAGAGAATGAGACGATGCAAAATGAGGTTTAGAAGGTGCTTAAAGTGACTTTAAAGAGAATGAGACGATGCAAAATGGTGTTTAGAAGGTGCTTAAGGTGACTTTAAAGAGAATGATACGATGCAAAATGGGGTTTAGAAGGTGCTTAAAGTGACTTTAAAGAGAATGAGACGATGCAAAATGAGGTTTAGAAGGTGCTTAAAGTGACTTTAAAGAGAATGAGACGATGCAAAATGGTGTTTAGAAGGTGCTTAAGGTGACTTTAAAGAGAATGATACGATGCAAAATGAGGTTTAGAAGGTGCTTAAAGTGACTTTAAAGAGAATGAGACGATGCAAAATGGTGTTTAGAAGGTGCTTAAGGTGACTTTAAAGAGAATGAGACGATGCAAAATGGTGTTTAGAAGGTGCTTAAAGTGACTTTAAAGAGAATGATACGATGCAAAATGAGGTTTAGAAGGTGCTTAAAGTGACTTTAAAGAGAATGAGACGATGCAAAATGGTGTTTAGAAGGTGCTTAAGGTGACTTTAACGAGAATGAGACGATGCAAAATTAGGTTTAGAAGGTGCTTAAAGTGACTTTAAAGAGAATGAGACGATGCAAAATGGTGTTTAGAAGGTGCTTAAGGTGACTTTAAAGAGAATGAGACGATGCAAAATGGTGTTTAGAAGGTGCTTAAGGTGACTTTAAAGAGAATGATACGATGCAAAATGAGGTTTAGAAGGTGCTTAAAGTGACTTTAAAGAGAATGAGACGATGCAAAATGGTGTTTAGAAGGTGCTTAAGGTGACTTTAAAGAGAATGAGACGATGCAGAATGGTGTTTAGAAGGTGCTTAAGGTGACTTTAAAGAGAATGATACGATGCAAAATGAGGTTTAGAAGGTGCTTAAGGTGACTTTAAAGAGAATGAGACGATGCAAAATGAGGTTTAGAAGGTGCTTAAAGTGACTTTAAAGAGAATGAGACGATGCAAAATGAGGTTTAGAAGGTGCTTAAGGTGACTTTAAAGAGAATGAGACGATGCAAAATGGTGTTTAGAAGGTGCTTAAGGTGACTTTAAAGAGAATGAGACGATGCAAAATGAGGTTTAGAAGGTGCTTAAGGTGACTTTAAAGAGAATGAGACGATGCAAAATGGTGTTTAGAAGGTGCTTAAGGTGACTTTAAAGAGAATGAGACGATGCAAAATGAGGTTTAGAAGGTGCTTAAAGTGACTTTAAAGAGAATGAGACGATGCAAAATGAGGTTTAGAAGGTGCTTAAAGTGACTTTAAAGAGAATGAGACGATGCAAAATGGTGTTTAGAAGGTGCTTAAGGTGACTTTAAAGAGAATGAGACGATGCAAAATGGTGTTTAGAAGGTGCTTAAGGTGACTTTAAAGAGAATGAGACGATGCAAAATGGTGTTTAGAAGGTGCTTAAAGTGACTTTAAAGAGAATGAGACGATGCAAAATGGTGTTTAGAAGGTGCTTAAGGTGACTTTAAAGAGAATGAGACGATGCAAAATGGTGTTTAGAAGGTGCTTAAGGTGACTTTAAAGAGAATGAGACGATGCAAAATGAGGTTTAGAAGGTGCTTAAAGTGACTTTAAAGAGAATGAGACGATGCAAAATGGTGTTTAGAAGGTGCTTAAGGTGACTTTAAAGAGAATGAGACGATGCAAAATGAGGTTTAGAAGGTGCTTAAAGTGACTTTAAAGAGAATGAGACGATGCAAAATGGTGTTTAGAAGGTGCTTAAGGTGACTTTAAAGAGAATGAGACGATGCAAAATGGTGTTTAGAAGGTGCTTAAGGTGACTTTAAAGAGAATGATACGATGCAAAATGAGGTTTAGAAGGTGCTTAAAGTGACTTTAAAGAGAATGAGACGATGCAAAATGGTGTTTAGAAGGTGCTTAAGGTGACTTTAAAGAGAATGATACGATGCAAAATGGTGTTTAGAAGGTGCTTAAGGTGACTTTAAAGAGAATGATACGATGCAAAATGAGGTTTAGAAGGTGCTTAAAGTGACTTTAAAGAGAATGAGACGATGCAAAATGAGGTTTAGAAGGTGCTTAAAGTGACTTTAAAGAGAATGAGACGATGCAAAATGGTGTTTAGAAGGTGCTTAAGGTGACTTTAAAGAGAATGAGACGATGCAAAATGGTGTTTAGAAGGTGCTTAAGGTGACTTTAAAGAGAATGAGACGATGCAAAATGAGGTTTAGAAGGTGCTTAAAGTGACTTTAAAGAGAATGAGACGATGCAAAATGGTGTTTAGAAGGTGCTTAAGGTGACTTTAAAGAGAATGAGACGATGCAAAATGAGGTTTAGAAGGTGCTTAAAGTGACTTTAAAGAGAATGAGACGATGCAAAATGGTGTTTAGAAGGTGCTTAAAGTGACTTTAAAGAGAATGAGACGATGCAAAATGGTGTTTAGAAGGTGCTTAAGGTGACTTTAAAGAGAATGATACGATGCAAAATGAGGTTTAGAAGGTGCTTAAAGTGACTTTAAAGAGAATGAGACGATGCAAAATGGTGTTTAGAAGGTGCTTAAGGTGACTTTAAAGAGAATGAGACGATGCAAAATGGTGTTTAGAAGGTGCTTAAGGTGACTTTAAAGAGAATGATACGATGCAAAATGAGGTTTAGAAGGTGCTTAAGGTGACTTTAAAGAGAATGAGACGATGCAAAATGGTGTTTAGAAGGTGCTTAAGGTGACTTTAAAGAGAATGAGACGATGCAAAATGTGGTTTAGAAGGTGCTTAAAGTGACTTTAAAGAGAATGAGACGATGCAAAATGAGGTTTAGAAGGTGCTTAAGGTGACTTTAAAGAGAATGAGACGATGCAAAATGGTGTTTAGAAGGTGCTTAAGGTGACTTTAAAGAGAATGAGACGATGCAAAATGAGGTTTAGAAGGTGCTTAAGGTGACTTTAAAGAGAATGAGACGATGCAAAATGAGGTTTAGAAGGTGCTTAAAGTGACTTTAAAGAGAATGAGACGATGCAAAATGAGGTTTAGAAGGTGCTTAAAGTGACTTTAAAGAGAATGAGACGATGCAAAATGGTGTTTAGAAGGTGCTTAAAGTGACTGTTGCGTCCTGCAACAGGTTTTCGATCCAATTTCTTCTTTCGTTCTATTTATGTCTTCTCCCACGCGTTTTTTAAACACTCGTCCTTTTTATTTTTTACTTTAAGCGACAATGAATGTTAAAAAATTTACACGTGCTTTTACTTTTCTTTACTGAACCGAAAAGATCGCCATTGTCCCGGCTGGAGCCCTTTTTATCATTTTTATCAGCCGCGTCCGTCAGCTGGTCGTCTCTTTCTTCCGGATAATAGACCCTACGGATTTGGACCAGCTAGCGGACGCGGCCCTTCACCACGACTACTGCCATCTGTTGGCGGCTCCAACCGGTTCAATTTGAACTGGCCCTATCGGACCGTTGTTTTCGCAACAGTCCCCCCAGTGCTTGGCTTCGTCAAGCGCTCCTTGTTGGTCCGATGGGTCACATGACTACCTCTGCCCCCGGTTTGATGAAGCTTATCTAGCATCTCGCTAACTCGGTTGGCAACGTTCTCAGGGTTTGTCCGAAGGAAGCGCTTGTCTGGCTGCACTCGAAGTACATCCGTGATCGTTTTGGCTGCGTGTGTACCCCCTATTGTCCCTTGCCGATGTAGTTGGTCAGGAATCCTTCCATTCCATTTCACCTCCTCCATGCTGGTGCGACTGTTTTCCACGTAGTCGATGGCGTTATCGTTAGATGGTATTTCTTCTTTTTTGCTACGAGTTTTCTCCAGTGCAAAGGTTTCACGTAGAGCTGCATCCATCCTTGCTTCCTGGTCTTGGGAGCGACAAACTTTTACGCGATGCGTGGATACAGTAGCGTCCTGGTTTCCCATTGCCATTTCACCACATCGACCGGCGACTACCCAGCCCAGGCGCGTTTTGGTTGCAATCGGCTCATCGAACGATCTTTCCACGGTTTTTAATGGACGTGTTAAGTGGTAGTTATCCATTCCAATGATCACTCGTGGTGCTGCCGATGCAAACGACGAGAGTGGGCACGATTGTAAATGCGGGTGCCGCTCGGCTAGCCTAGCTACGTCGATACTTTGTTTTGGAAGCGCTAAATCCTGGACAGTACGCACCGCGGACATCTCATGAACTTTGGCCTGCTTGTGGGTTCCGGAAACACGCACCGCCACCTCCACTGAGTCTGGTTCTTCCCGATTGTGGCCTCCAGTCCAGCTGAGACATAGAGGGCTCCGAGTTCCTTGTAGACCTAGCTCCTCCATTAAACCGTGTTCCATGAGGGTATGGGATGATCCTTCGTCCAAGAGCGCCACGGTTTTCACCTCGTTTCTGCCCCCATGAAGGGTGATCGGTATATATCTCAGCAATACGTCTTTTTGGTGAGCTGAAGAATGAGACAAATGCGTTACGTTATTACCCTCCGCCTCGGTACCAGATGGTGTTGTGTAGTGAAGCGATGGGTGGTGCTTCGCGGTACATCCTTCCTTAGAGCATGGCCGCGTTATCCAACATGTGCCCTCGTGTCTTCGTATGCAGGATTTGCAAAGGGTGTGGCCCTTGACAAAGTTCCATCGGTCCGCTATACTCAGCTTCCAATAGCCCTCGCACTCCGTAAGTTGCCTGCAATCACCGTCGCACGCGCATCTTTTTTCCTTTGATTGCACCTGCCGCTGTGATGATGTGTGCACGTTAATCATGCCCCGTTGTTGCTTTCTGTGGTCCTCCCCGGTGGGTGAAGTAGAGTGCACGAGAAGAATAGCTTCCCTCGTTTTCTCCATCCATTTACCGAAGTTCACCAGGGTAACAGCAGGTGCTGGAGCTGTTAGGCAGTGCATGCCCCACAACAACTTGACATGTGCTGGGAGCCGACCGACCAGCTCTTGAAGAAGGGGGCCGTCAAACTTGTCCCCCACAACGCTCGCTTTGACTGTTGCGCACACCTCTTCTACTGACAGCGCAAAGTCGATCAGCGTGTCTAGTCGATCCGGCTTGGGAGGTGGCTGGCATCTAATCTGCTCGATGAGGGTGTTGACAATAATCTCCGGTCGTCCAAACATTTTCTTCAGGGTGTCCATCACGCCCTTGAGGTTCCCTGCGTGCCTCAATCTGCATTGCACCGCCTTGAGTGCTTTGCCGCGCAACGCCTGCTGAAGCCGGATCACGTTTTCCCCGTCGGAGTAGCCACACAGCCTCGTAGTCTCCTCGTAGCTGGCTTCAAACATCGGCCATTCTTCGGGTTTGCCACTGAAAGTGGGTAGCTTACCGCTTACAGCCTGCCGCGCTGACACTGGCTCCGACTAAGTTCGTTGTATGGTCCATAATCGCCTTGTTCAGTTTCGTCGAAAGCACCGAAAGCCGTCGAACTCGGAAGCCCTTGCGTCGATCCTGGTGCTTTCCTAACGTTTCGATCGTCCAAACAGCGCACAACCGATTGGATCATTTGGTCCATTAGCTTCTCCATCCGCTTGTCCTCCCTCTCCCGTTCCTCCGTCATGCGCCTAACGCATCGGCTAATCTCTCCTAGCGTGAGATCAGTATCGCTCTCCTTCGTTCCGGGTAGGGGGTGAGCGGCTGGAAGGGGTGCCGCTTGCGATCCTTGGGGCACAACCGACTCGTTGCAAGAATCAAGAACGATCGGTTGAGCGTAGTGCACCGATGCCGGCGAGCACACTCCTGCTCCAGGTGGCACGTTCGTGGGTGAAGAGATCGAAACGGGGGGGTGCTCTCCTGGCTTCTGTGTTCCGGGGTCGCAACGGGGACACAGCCAATGTCGACTGTACACGGTGTCGTCCTCCTTCACGCACTTGAGGTGGCACCATGCGCTGCAACCGTCGCACTCCACGCTATCTACCGTACTCGTCGCCTGTCCGCACACAAGGCACACTTCGTCACTCATCGTGTTGTCTTTCGTGAAAAGTCAACCACTGATCTTTTGTTCACTGCGTTCCGCGTCCAGCACTTGCAGATGAACTTTTATCTTTTGTATCGCTGTGTCCAACAGCCGCTTGCACCGTAAAATGTTCCTGCGTGTGCCGCTGAATGTTGCGAGTCCTGCACTTGCAGTTGAACTTTGCACACTCAACTTTGGCTGTGTCCTACAGCCACCACACACACAGCACTGAACGATGCTTTACTATTTTTCTTTTCTTTTTCGTTCCACCAGATGCCACGTCCAGCAGCATCCACGCGTCCAGCGTTGTCGAACGAAATAATGTCTTTTCAAGTGTAAATTTTTTAATATGTTGCGTCCTGCAACAGGTTTTCGATCCAATTTCTTCTTTCGTTCTATTTATGTCTTCTCCCACGCGTTTTTTAAACACTCGTCCTTTTTATTTTTTACTTTAAGCGACAATGAATGTTAAAAAATTTACACGTGCTTTTACTTTTCTTTACTGAACCGAAAAGATCGCCATTGTCCCGGCTGGAGCCCTTTTTATCATTTTTATCAGCCGCGTCCGTCAGCTGGTCGTCTCTTTCTTCCGGATAATAGACCCTACGGATTTGGACCAGCTAGCGGACGCGGCCCTTCACCACGACTACTGCCATCTGTTGGCGGCTCCAACCGGTTCAATTTGAACTGGCCCTATCGGACCGTTGTTTTCGCAACAGTGACTTTAAAGAGAATGAGACGATGCAAAATGGTGTTTAGAAGGTGCTTAAGGTGACTTTAAAGAGAATGAGACGATGCAAAATGAGGTTTAGAAGGTGCTTAAAGTGACTTTAAAGAGAATGAGACGATGCAAAATGGTGTTTAGAAGGTGCTTAAGGTGACTTTAAAGAGAATGATACGATGCAAAATGGGGTTTAGAAGGTGCTTAAAGTGACTTTAAAGAGAATGAGACGATGCAAAATGAGGTTTAGAAGGTGCTTAAAGTGACTTTAAAGAGAATGAGACGATGCAAAATGGTGTTTAGAAGGTGCTTAAGGTGACTTTAAAGAGAATGATACGATGCAAAATGAGGTTTAGAAGGTGCTTAAAGTGACTTTAAAGAGAATGAGACGATGCAAAATGGTGTTTAGAAGGTGCTTAAGGTGACTTTAAAGAGAATGAGACGATGCAAAATGGTGTTTAGAAGGTGCTTAAGGTGACTTTAAAGAGAATGATACGATGCAAAATGAGGTTTAGAAGGTGCTTAAAGTGACTTTAAAGAGAATGAGACGATGCAAAATGGTGTTTAGAAGGTGCTTAAGGTGACTTTAAAGAGAATGAGACGATGCAAAATGAGGTTTAGAAGGTGCTTAAAGTGACTTTAAAGAGAATGAGACGATGCAAAATGGTGTTTAGAAGGTGCTTAAGGTGACTTTAAAGAGAATGAGACGATGCAAAATGAGGTTTAGAAGGTGCTTAAAGTGACTCTAAAGAGAATGAGACGATGCAAAATGGTGTTTAGAAGGTGCTTAAGGTGACTTTAAAGAGAATGAGACGATGCAAAATGGTGTTTAGAAGGTGCTTAAGGTGACTTTAAAGAGAATGATACGATGCAAAATGAGGTTTAGAAGGTGCTTAAAGTGACTTTAAAGAGAATGAGACGATGCAAAATGGTGTTTAGAAGGTGCTTAAGGTGACTTTAAAGAGAATGAGACGATGCAAAATGGTGTTTAGAAGGTGCTTAAGGTGACTTTAAAGAGAATGATACGATGCAAAATGAGGTTTAGAAGGTGCTTAAAGTGACTTTAAAGAGAATGAGACGATGCAAAATGAGGTTTAGAAGGTGCTTAAAGTGACTTTAAAGAGAATGAGACGATGCAAAATGGTGTTTAGAAGGTGCTTAAGGTGACTTTAAAGAGAATGAGACGATGCAAAATGGTGTTTAGAAGGTGCTTAAGGTGACTTTAAAGAGAATGAGACGATGCAAAATGAGGTTTAGAAGGTGCTTAAAGTGACTTTAAAGAGAATGAGACGATGCAAAATGAGGTTTAGAAGGTGCTTAAAGTGACTTTAAAGAGAATGAGACGATGCAAAATGGTGTTTAGAAGGTGCTTAAAGTGACTTTAAGAGAATGAGACGATGCAAAATGGTGTTTAGAAGGTGCTTAAGGTGACTTTAAAGAGAATGAGACGATGCAAAATGGTGTTTAGAAGGTGCTTAAGGTGACTTTAAAGAGAATGAGACGATGCAAAATGAGGTTTAGAAGGTGCTTTAAGTGACTTTAAAGAGAATGAGACGATGCAAAATGGTGTTTAGAAGGTGCTTAAGGTGACTTTAAAGAGAATGAGACGATGCAAAATGAGGTTTAGAAGGTGCTTAAAGTGACTTTAAAGAGAATGAGACGATGCAAAATGGTGTTTAGAAGGTGCTTAAGGTGACTTTAAAGAGAATGAGACGATGCAAAATGGTGTTTAGAAGGTGCTTAAGGTGACTTTAAAGAGAATGATACGATGCAAAATGAGGTTTAGAAGGTGCTTAAAGTGACTTTAAAGAGAATGAGACGATGCAAAATGGTGTTTAGAAGGTGCTTAAGGTGACTTTAAAGAGAATGAGACGATGCAAAATGGTGTTTAGAAGGTGCTTAAGGTGACTTTAAAGAGAATGATACGATGCAAAATGAGGTTTAGAAGGTGCTTAAAGTGACTTTAAAGAGAATGAGACGATGCAAAATGGTGTTTAGAAGGTGCTTAAGGTGACTTTAAAGAGAATGAGACGATGCAAAATGGTGTTTAGAAGGTGCTTAAGGTGACTTTAAAGAGAATGATACGATGCAAAATGAGGTTTAGAAGGTGCTTAAAGTGACTTTAAAGAGAATGAGACGATGCAAAATGGTGTTTAGAAGGTGCTTAAGGTGACTTTAAAGAGAATGAGACGATGCAAAATGGTGTTTAGAAGGTGCTTAAGGTGACTTTAAAGAGAATGATACGATGCAAAATGAGGTTTAGAAGGTGCTTAAAGTGACTTTAAAGAGAATGAGACGATGCAAAATGAGGTTTAGAAGGTGCTTAAAGTGACTTTAAAGAGAATGAGACGATGCAAAATGGTGTTTAGAAGGTGCTTAAGGTGACTTTAAAGAGAATGATACGATGCAAAAATGAGGTTTAGAAGGTGCTTAAAGTGACTTTAAAGAGAATGAGACGATGCAAAATGGTGTTTAGAAGGTGCTTAAGGTGACTTTAAAGAGAATGAGACGATGCAAAATGGTGTTTAGAAGGTGCTTAAGGTGACTTTAAAGAGAATGAGACGATGCAAAATGAGGTTTAGAAGGTGCTTAAAGTGACTTTAAAGAGAATGAGACGATGCAAAATGGTGTTTAGAAGGTGCTTAAGGTGACTTTAAAGAGAATGAGACGATGCAAAATGGTGTTTAGAAGGTGCTTAAGGTGACTTTAAAGAGAATGAGACGATGCAAAATGGTGTTTAGAAGGTGCTTAAGGTGACTTTAAAGAGAATGATACGATGCAAAATGAGGTTTAGAAGGTGCTTAAGTGACTTTAAAGAGAATGAGACGATGCAAAATGGTGTTTAGAAGGTGCTTAAGGTGACTTTAAAGAGAATGAGACGATGCAAAATGGTGTTTAGAAGGTGCTTAAGGTGACTTTAAAGAGAATGAGACGATGCAAAATGGTCTTTAGAAGGTGCTTAAAGTGACTTTAAAGAGAATGAGACGATGCAAAATGGTGTTTAGAAGGTGCTTAAGGTGACTTTAAAGAGAATGAGACGATGCAAAATGAGGTTTAGAAGGTGCTTAAAGTGACTTTAAAGAGAATGAGACGATGCAAAATGGTGTTTAGAAGGTGCTTAAGGTGACTTTAAAGAGAATGAGACGATGCAAAATGGTGTTTAGAAGGTGCTTAAGGTGACTTTAAAGAGAATGATACGATGCAAAATGAGGTTTAGAAGGTGCTTAAGGTGACTTTTAAAGAGAATGAG
>NW_026525298.1:0-37891 GCF_943734705.1 Anopheles coustani
TCTTTAAAGTCACCTTAAGCACCTTCTAAACACCATTTTGCATCGTCTCATTCTCTTTAAAGTCACTTTAAGCACCTTCTAAACCTCATTTTGCATCGTCTCATTCTCTTTAAAGTCACCTTAAGCACCTTCTAAACACCATTTTGCATCGTCTCATTCTCTTTAAAGTCACCTTAAGCACCTTCTAAACCTCAGTTTGCATCGTCTCATTCTCTTTAATGTCACTTTAAGCACCTTCTAAACCTCATTTTGCATCGTTTCATTCTCTTTAAAGTCACCTTAAGCACCTTCTAAACACCATTTTGCATCGTCTCATTCTCTTTAAAGTCACCTTAAGCACCTTCTAAACACCATTTTGCATCGTCTCATTCTCTTTAAAGTCACCTTAAGCACCTTCTAAACACCATTTTGCATCGTCTCATTCTCTTTAAAGTCACCTTAAGCACCTTCTAAACACCATTTTGCATCGTCTCATTCTCTTTAAAGTCACTTTAAGCACCTTCTAAACCTCATTTTGCATCGTCTCATTCTCTTTAAAGTCACCTTAAGCACCTTCTAAACCTCATTTTGCATCGTCTCATTCTCTTTAAAGTCACCTTAAGCACCTTCTAAACCTCATTTTGCATCGTCTCATTCTCTTTAAAGTCACCTTAAGCACCTTCTAAACACCATTTTGCATCGTCTCATTCTCTTTAAAGTCACCTTAAGCACCTTCTAAACCTCATTTTGCATCGTCTCATTCTCTTTAAAGTCACTTTAAGCACCTTCTAAACCTCATTTTGCATCGTCTCATTCTCTTTAAAGTCACCTTAAGCACCTTCTAAACCTCATTTTGCATCGTCTCATTCTCTTTAAAGTCACCTTAAGCACCTTCTAAACACCCTTTTGCATCGTCTCATTCTCTTTAAAGTCACTTTAAGCACCTTCTAAACCTCATTTTGCATCGTCTCATTCTCTTTAAAGTCACCTTAAGCACCTTCTAAACACCATTTTGCATCGTCTCATTCTCTTTAAAGTCACCTTAAGCACCTTCTAAACCTCATTTTGCATCGTCTCATTCTCTTTAAAGTCACTTTAAGCACCTTCTAAACCTCATTTTGCATCGTCTCATTCTCTTTAAAGTAACCTTAAGCACCTTCTAAACACCATTTTGCATCGTCTCATTCTCTTTAAAGTCACCTTAAGCACCTTCTAAACCTCATTTTGCATCGTCTCATTCTCTTTAAAGTCACTTTAAGCACCTTTTAAACCTCATTTTGCATCGTCTCATTCTCTTTAAAGTCACCTTAAGCACCTTCTAAACACCATTTTGCATCGTCTCATTCTCTTTAAAGTCACCTTAAGCACCTTCTAAACCTCATTTTGCATCGTCTCATTCTCTTTAAAGTCACTTTAAGCACCTTCTAAACACCATTTTGCATCGTCTCATTCTCTTTAAAGTCACCTTAAGCACCTTCTAAACCTCATTTTGCATCGTCTCATTCTCTTTAAAGTCACTTTAAGCACCTTCTAAACACCATTTTGCATCGTCTCATTCTCTTTAAAGTCACTTTAAGCACCTTCTAAACACCATTTTGCATCGTCTCATTCTCTTTAAAGTCACTTTAAGCACCTTCTAAACACCATTTTGCATCGTCTCATTCTCTTTAAAGTCACTTTAAGCACCTTCTAAACCTCATTTTGCATCGTCTCATTCTCTTTAAAGTCACCTTAAGCACCTTCTAAACCTCATTTTGCATCGTCTCATTCTCTTTAAAGTCACCTTAAGCACCTTCTAAACACCCTTTTGCATCGTCTCATTCTCTTTAAAGTCACCTTAAGCACCTTCTAAACCTCATTTTGCATCGTCTCATTCTCTTTAAAGTAACCTTAAGCACCTTCTAAACCTCATTTTGCATCGTCTCATTCTCTTTAAAGTCACTTTAAGCACCTTCTAAACACCATTTTGCATCGTCTCATTCTCTTTAAAGTCACTTTAAGCACCTTCTAAACCTCATTTTGCATCGTCTCATTCTCTTTAAAGTCACCTTAAGCACCTTCTAAACACCATTTTGCATCGTCTCATTCTCTTTAAAGTAACCTTAAGCACCTTCTAAACCTCATTTTGCATCGTCTCATTCTCTTTAAAGTCACTTTAAGCACCTTCTAAACCTCATTTTGCATCGTCTCATTCTCTTTAAAGTCACTTTAAGCACCTTCTAAACACCCTTTTGCATCGTCTCATTCTCTTTAAAGTCACCTTAAGCACCTTCTAAACCTCATTTTGCATCGTCTCATTCTCTTTAAAGTCACTTTAAGCACCTTCTAAACACCATTTTGCATCGTCTCATTCTCTTTAAAGTCACTTTAAGCACCTTCTAAACCTCATTTTGCATCGTCTCATTCTCTTTAAAGTCACCTTAAGCACCTTCTAAACACCATTTTGCATCGTCTCATTCTCTTTAAAGTCACTTTAAGCACCTTCTAAACCTCATTTTGCATCGTCTCATTCTCTTTAAAGTCACCTTAAGCACCTTCTAAACACCATTTTGCATCGTCTCATTCTCTTTAAAGTCACTTTAAGCACCTTCTAAACCTCATTTTGCATCGTCTCATTCTCTTTAAAGTCACCTTAAGCACCTTCTAAACACCATTTTGCATCGTCTCATTCTCTTTAAAGTCACCTTAAGCACCTTCTAAACCTCAGTTTGCATCGTCTCATTCTCTTTAATGTCACTTTAAGCACCTTCTAAACCTCATTTTGCATCGTTTCATTCTCTTTAAAGTCACCTTAAGCACCTTCTAAACCTCATTTTGCATCGTCTCATTCTCTTTAAAGTCACCTTAAGCACCTTCTAAACACCATTTTGCATCGTCTCATTCTCTTTAAAGTCACCTTAAGCACCTTCTAAACACCATTTTGCATCGTCTCATTCTCTTTAAAGTCACCTTAAGCACCTTCTAAACACCATTTTGCATCGTCTCATTCTCTTTAAAGTCACTTTAAGCACCTTCTAAACCTCATTTTGCATCGTCTCATTCTCTTTAAAGTCACCTTAAGCACCTTCTAAACACCATTTTGCATCGTCTCATTCTCTTTAAAGTCACCTTAAGCACCTTCTAAACCTCATTTTGCATCGTCTCATTCTCTTTAAAGTCACTTTAAGCACCTTCTAAACCTCATTTTGCATCGTCTCATTCTCTTTAAAGTCACCTTAAGCACCTTCTAAACCTCATTTTGCATCGTCTCATTCTCTTTAAAGTCACCTTAAGCACCTTCTAAACACCCTTTTGCATCGTCTCATTCTCTTTAAAGTCACTTTAAGCACCTTCTAAACCTCATTTTGCATCGTCTCATTCTCTTTAAAGTCACCTTAAGCACCTTCTAAACACCATTTTGCATCGTCTCATTCTCTTTAAAGTCACCTTAAGCACCTTCTAAACCTCATTTTGCATCGTCTCATTCTCTTTAAAGTCACTTTAAGCACCTTCTAAACCTCATTTTGCATCGTCTCATTCTCTTTAAAGTCACCTTAAGCACCTTCTAACACCATTTTGCATCGTCTCATTCTCTTTAAAGTCACCTTAAGCACCTTCTAAACCTCATTTTGCATCGTCTCATTCTCTTTAAAGTCACTTTAAGCACCTTTTAAACCTCATTTTGCATCGTCTCATTCTCTTTAAAGTCACCTTAAGCACCTTCTAAACACCATTTTGAATCGTCTCATTCTCTTTAAAGTCACCTTAAGCACCTTCTAAACCTCATTTTGCATCGTCTCATTCTCTTTAAAGTCACTTTAAGCACCTTCTAAACACCATTTTGCATCGTCTCATTCTCTTTAAAGTCACCTTAAGCACCTTCTAAACCTCATTTTGCATCGTCTCATTCTCTTTAAAGTCACTTTAAGCACCTTCTAAACACCATTTTGCATGGTCTCATTCTCTTTAAAGTCACCTTAAGCACCTTCTAAACACCATTTTGCATCGTCTCATTCTCTTTAAAGTCACTTTAAGCACCTTCTAAACACCATTTTGCATCGTCTCATTCTCTTTAAAGTCACTTTAAGCACCTTCTAAACCTCATTTTGCATCGTCTCATTCTCTTTAAAGTCACCTTAAGCACCTTCTAAACACCATTTTGCATCGTCTCATTCTCTTTAAAGTCACTTTAAGCACCTTCTAAACCTCATTTTGCATCGTCTCATTCTCTTTAAAGTCACTTTAAGCACCTTCTAAACACCATTTTGCATCGTCTCATTCTCTTTAAAGTCACCTTAAGCACCTTCTAAACACCATTTTGCATCGTCTCATTCTCTTTAAAGTCACTTTAAGCACCTTCTAAACACCATTTTGCATCGTCTCATTCTCTTTAAAGTAACCTTAAGCACCTTCTAAACCTCATTTTGCATCGTCTCAATCTCTTTAAAGTCACTTTAAGCACCTTCTAAACCTCATTTTGCATCGTCTCATTCTCTTTAAAGTCACCTTAAGCACCTTCTAAACCTCATTTTGCATCGTCTCATTTTCTTTAAAGTCACCTTAAGCACCTTCTAAACCTCATTTTGCATCGTCTCATTCTCTTTAAAGTCACCTTAAGCACCTTCTAAACACCATTTTGCATCGTCTCATTCTCTTTAAAGTCACCTTAAGCACCTTCTAAACCTCATTTTGCATCGTCTCATTCTCTTTAAAGTCACTTTAAGCACCTTCTAAACCTCATTTTGCATCGTCTCATTCTCTTTAAAGTCACCTTAAGCACCTTCTAAACCTCATTTTGCATCGTCTCATTCTCTTTAAAGTCACCTTAAGCACCTTCTAAACACCATTTTGCATCGTCTCATTCTCTTTAAAGTCACTTTAAGCACCTTCTAAACCTCATTTTGCATCGTCTCATTCTCTTTAAAGTCACCTTAAGCACCTTCTAAACACCATTTTGCATCGTCTCATTCTCTTTAAAGTCACCTTAAGCACCTTCTAAACCTCATTTTGCATCGTCTCATTCTCTTTAAAGTCACTTTAAGCACCTTCTAAACCTCATTTTGCATCGTCTCATTCTCTTTAAAGTCACCTTAAGCACCTTCTAAACACCATTTTGCATCGTCTCATTCTCTTTAAAGTCACCTTAAGCACCTTCTAAACCTCATTTTGCATCGTCTCATTCTCTTTAAAGTCACTTTAAGCACCTTCTAAACCTCATTTTGCATCGTCTCATTCTCTTTAAAGTCACCTTAAGCACCTTCTAAACACCATTTTGCATCGTCTCATTCTCTTTAAAGTCACCTTAAGCACCTTCTAAACCTCATTTTGCATCGTCTCATTCTCTTTAAAGTCACCTTAAGCACCTTCTAAACACCATTTTGCATCGTCTCATTCTCTTTAAAGTCACCTTAAGCACCTTCTAAACCTCATTTTGCATCGTCTCATTCTCTTTAAAGTCACTTTAAGCACCTTCTAAACACCATTTTGCATCGTCTCATTCTCTTTAAAGTCACCTTAAGCACCTTCTAAACACCATTTTGCATCGTCTCATTCTCTTTAAAGTCACTTTAAGCACCTTCTAAACACCATTTTGCATCGTCTCATTCTCTTTAAAGTCACTTTAAGCACCTTCTAAACCTCATTTTGCATCGTCTCATTCTCTTTAAAGTCACCTTAAGCACCTTCTAAACACCATTTTGCATCGTCTCATTCTCTTTAAAGTCACTTTAAGCACCTTCTAAACCTCATTTTGCATCGTCTCATTCTCTTTAAAGTCACTTTAAGCACCTTCTAAACACCATTTTGCATCGTCTCATTCTCTTTAAAGTCACCTTAAGCACCTTCTAAACACCATTTTGCATCGTCTCATTCTCTTTAAAGTCACTTTAAGCACCTTCTAAACACCATTTTGCATCGTCTCATTCTCTTTAAAGTAACCTTAAGCACCTTCTAAACCTCATTTTGCATCGTCTCATTCTCTTTAAAGTCACTTTAAGCACCTTCTAAACCTCATTTTGCATCGTCTCATTCTCTTTAAAGTCACCTTAAGCACCTTCTAAACACCATTTTGCATCGTCTCATTCTCTTTAAAGTCACCTTAAGCACCTTCTAAACCTCATTTTGCATCGTCTCATTCTCTTTAAAGTCACTTTAAGCACCTTCTAAACACCATTTTGCATCGTCTCATTCTCTTTAAAGTCACCTTAAGCACCTTCTAAACCTCATTTTGCATCGTCTCATTCTCTTTAAAGTCACTTTAAGCACCTTCTAAACACCATTTTGCATCGTCTCATTCTCTTTAAAGTCACCTTAAGCACCTTCTAAACACCATTTTGCATCGTCTCATTCTCTTTAAAGTCACTTTAAGCACCTTCTAAACACCATTTTGCATCGTCTCATTCTCTTTAAAGTCACTTTAAGCACCTTCTAAACCTCATTTTGCATCGTCTCATTCTCTTTAAAGTCACCTTAAGCACCTTCTAAACACCATTTTGCATCGTCTCATTCTCTTTAAAGTCACTTTAAGCACCTTCTAAACCTCATTTTGCATCGTCTCATTCTCTTTAAAGTCACCTTAAGCACCTTCTAAACACCATTTTGCATCGTCTCATTCTCTTTAAAGTCACCTTAAGCACCTTCTAAACCTCATTTTGCATCGTCTCATTCTCTTTAAAGTCACTTTAAGCACCTTCTAAACACCATTTTGCATCGTCTCATTCTCTTTAAAGTCACCTTAAGCACCTTCTAAACACCATTTTGCATCGTCTCATTCTCTTTAAAGTCACTTTAAGCACCTTCTAAACCTCATTTTGCATCGTCTCATTCTCTTTAAAGTCACCTTAAGCACCTTCTAAACACCATTTTGCATCGTCTCATTCTCTTTAAAGTCACTTTAAGCACCTTCTAAACCTCATTTTGCATCGTCTCATTCTCTTTAAAGTCACTTTAAGCACCTTCTAAACACCATTTTGCATCGTCTCATTCTCTTTAAAGTCACCTTAAGCACCTTCTAAACCTCATTTTGCATCGTCTCATTCTCTTTAAAGTCACTTTAAGCACCTTCTAAACACCATTTTGCATCGTCTCATTCTCTTTAAAGTAACCTTAAGCACCTTCTAAACACCATTTTGCATCGTCTCATTCTCTTTAAAGTCACCTTAAGCACCTTCTAAACACCATTTTGCATCGTCTCATTCTCTTTAAAGTCACTTTAAGCACCTTCTAAACACCATTTTGCATCGTCTCATTCTCTTTAAAGTCACCTTAAGCACCTTCTAAACCTCATTTTGCATCGTCTCATTCTCTTTAAAGTCACTTTAAGCACCTTCTAAACACCATTTTGCATCGTCTCATTCTCTTTAAAGTCACCTTAAGCACCTTCTAAACACCATTTTGCATCGTCTCATTCTCTTTAAAGTCACCTTAAGCACCTTCTAAACACCATTTTGCATCGTCTCATTCTCTTTAAAGTCACCTTAAGCACCTTCTAAACACCATTTTGCATCGTCTCATTCTCTTTAAAGTCACCTTAAGCACCTTCTAAACCTCATTTTGCATCGTCTCATTCTCTTTAAAGTCACCTTAAGCACCTTCTAAACACCATTTTGCATCGTCTCATTCTCTTTAAAGTCACTTTAAGCACCTTCTAAACCTCATTTTGCATCGTCTCATTCTCTTTAAAGTCACCTTAAGCACCTTCTAAACCTCATTTTGCATCGTCTCATTCTCTTTAAAGTCACTTTAAGCACCTTCTAAACCTCATTTTGCATCGTCTCATTCTCTTTAAAGTCACTTTAAGCACCTTCTAAACCTCATTTTGCATCGTCTCATTCTCTTTAAAGTCACTTTAAGCACCTTCTAAACCTCATTTTGCATCGTCTCATTCTCTTTAAAGTCACTTTAAGCACCTTCTAAACCTCATTTTGCATCGTCTCATTCTCTTTAAAGTCACCCTAAGCACCTTCTAAACACCATTTTGCATCGTCTCATTCTCTTTAAAGTCACTTTAAGCACCTTCTAAACACCATTTTGCATCGTCTCATTCTCTTTAAAGTCACTTTAAGCACCTTCTAAACCTCATTTTGCATCGTCTCATTCTCTTTAAAGTCACCTTAAGCACCTTCTAAACACCATTTTGCATCGTCTCATTCTCTTTAAAGTCACTTTAAGCACCTTCTAAACCTCATTTTGCATCGTCTCATTCTCTTTAAAGTAACCTTAAGCACCTTCTAAACACCATTTTGCATCGTCTCATTCTCTTTAAAGTCACCTTAAGCACCTTCTAAACACCATTTTGCATCGTCTCATTCTCTTTAAAGTCACTTTAAGCACCTTCTAAACACCATTTTGCATCGTCTCATTCTCTTTAAAGTCACTTTAAGCACCTTCTAAACCTCATTTTGCATCGTCTCATTCTCTTTAAAGTCACCTTAAGCACCTTCTAAACCTCATTTTGCATCGTCTCATTCTCTTTAAAGTCACCTTAAGCACCTTCTAAACACCATTTTGCATCGTCTCATTCTCTTTAAAGTCACTTTAAGCACCTTCTAAACCTCATTTTGCATCGTCTCATTCTCTTTAAAGTCACCTTAAGCACCTTCTAAACCTCATTTTGCATCGTCTCATTCTCTTTAAAGTCACTTTAAGCACCTTCTAAACCTCATTTTGCATCGTCTCATTCTCTTTAAAGTCACCTTAAGCACCTTCTAAACACCATTTTGCATCGTCTCATTCTCTTTAAAGTCACTTTAAGCACCTTCTAAACCTCATTTTGCATCGTCTCATTCTCTTTAAAGTCACTTTAAGCACCTTCTAAACCTCATTTTGCATCGTCTCATTCTCTTTAAAGTCACCCTAAGCACCTTCTAAACACCATTTTGCATCGTCTCATTCTCTTTAAAGTCACTTTAAGCACCTTCTAAACACCATTTTGCATCGTCTCATTCTCTTTAAAGTCACTTTAAGCACCTTCTAAACCTCATTTTGCATCGTCTCATTCTCTTTAAAGTCACCTTAAGCACCTTCTAAACACCATTTTGCATCGTCTCATTCTCTTTAAAGTCACTTTAAGCACCTTCTAAACACCATTTTGCATCGTCTCATTCTCTTTAAAGTCACTTTAAGCACCTTCTAAACACCATTTTGCATCGTCTCATTCTCTTTAAAGTCACTTTAAGCACCTTCTAAACACCATTTTGCATCGTCTCATTCTCTTTAAAGTCACCTTAAGCACCTTCTAAACACCATTTTGCATCGTCTCATTCTCTTTAAAGTCACTTTAAGCACCTTCTAAACCTCATTTTGCATCGTCTCATTCTCTTTAAAGTCACTTTAAGCACCTTCTAAACACCATTTTGCATCGTCTCATTCTCTTTAAAGTCACCTTAAGCACCTTCTAAACCTCATTTTGCATCGTCTCATTCTCTTTAAAGTCACTTTAAGCACCTTCTAAACACCATTTTGCATCGTCTCATTCTCTTTAAAGTCACTTTAAGCACCTTCTAAACACCATTTTGCATCGTCTCATTCTCTTTAAAGTCACTTTAAGCACCTTCTAAACACCATTTTGCATCGTCTCATTCTCTTTAAAGTCACTTTAAGCACCTTCTAAACACCATTTTGCATCGTCTCATTCTCTTTAAAGTCACCTTAAGCACCTTCTAAACCTCATTTTGCATCGTCTCATTCTCTTTAAAGTCACTTTAAGCACCTTCTAAACCTCATTTTGCATCGTCTCATTCTCTTTAAAGTCACCTTAAGCACCTTCTAAACCTCATTTTGCATCGTCTCATTCTCTTTAAAGTCACCTTAAGCACCTTCTAAACACCCTTTTGCATCGTCTCATTCTCTTTAAAGTCACCTTAAGCACCTTCTAAACCTCATTTTGCATCGTCTCATTCTCTTTAAAGTAACCTTAAGCACCTTCTAAACCTCATTTTGCATCGTCTCATTCTCTTTAAAGTCACTTTAAGCACCTTCTAAACACCATTTTGCATCGTCTCATTCTCTTTAAAGTCACTTTAAGCACCTTCTAAACCTCATTTTGCATCGTCTCATTCTCTTTAAAGTCACCTTAAGCACCTTCTAAACACCATTTTGCATCGTCTCATTCTCTTTAAAGTAACCTTAAGCACCTTCTAAACCTCATTTTGCATCGTCTCATTCTCTTTAAAGTCACTTTAAGCACCTTCTAAACCTCATTTTGCATCGTCTCATTCTCTTTAAAGTCACTTTAAGCACCTTCTAAACACCCTTTTGCATCGTCTCATTCTCTTTAAAGTCACCTTAAGCACCTTCTAAACCTCATTTTGCATCGTCTCATTCTCTTTAAAGTCACTTTAAGCACCTTCTAAACACCATTTTGCATCGTCTCATTCTCTTTAAAGTCACTTTAAGCACCTTCTAAACCTCATTTTGCATCGTCTCATTCTCTTTAAAGTCACTTTAAGCACCTTCTAAACACCATTTTGCATCGTCTCATTCTCTTTAAAGTCACTTTAAGCACCTTCTAAACCTCATTTTGCATCGTCTCATTCTCTTTAAAGTCACCTTAAGCACCTTCTAAACACCATTTTGCATCGTCTCATTCTCTTTAAAGTCACTTTAAGCACCTTCTAAACCTCATTTTGCATCGTCTCATTCTCTTTAAAGTCACCTTAAGCACCTTCTAAACACCATTTTGCATCGTCTCATTCTCTTTAAAGTCACCTTAAGCACCTTCTAAACCTCAGTTTGCATCGTCTCATTCTCTTTAATGTCACTTTAAGCACCTTCTAAACCTCATTTTGCATCGTTTCATTCTCTTTAAAGTCACCTTAAGCACCTTCTAAACACCATTTTGCATCGTCTCATTCTCTTTAAAGTCACCTTAAGCACCTTCTAAACACCATTTTGCATCGTCTCATTCTCTTTAAAGTCACCTTAAGCACCTTCTAAACACCATTTTGCATCGTCTCATTCTCTTTAAAGTCACCTTAAGCACCTTCTAAACACCATTTTGCATCGTCTCATTCTCTTTAAAGTCACTTTAAGCACCTTCTAAACCTCATTTTGCATCGTCTCATTCTCTTTAAAGTCACCTTAAGCACCTTCTAAACCTCATTTTGCATCGTCTCATTCTCTTTAAAGTCACCTTAAGCACCTTCTAAACCTCATTTTGCATCGTCTCATTCTCTTTAAAGTCACCTTAAGCACCTTCTAAACACCATTTTGCATCGTCTCATTCTCTTTAAAGTCACCTTAAGCACCTTCTAAACCTCATTTTGCATCGTCTCATTCTCTTTAAAGTCACTTTAAGCACCTTCTAAACCTCATTTTGCATCGTCTCATTCTCTTTAAAGTCACCTTAAGCACCTTCTAAACCTCATTTTGCATCGTCTCATTCTCTTTAAAGTCACCTTAAGCACCTTCTAAACACCCTTTTGCATCGTCTCATTCTCTTTAAAGTCACTTTAAGCACCTTCTAAACCTCATTTTGCATCGTCTCATTCTCTTTAAAGTCACCTTAAGCACCTTCTAAACACCATTTTGCATCGTCTCATTCTCTTTAAAGTCACCTTAAGCACCTTCTAAACCTCATTTTGCATCGTCTCATTCTCTTTAAAGTCACTTTAAGCACCTTCTAAACCTCATTTTGCATCGTCTCATTCTCTTTAAAGTCACCTTAAGCACCTTCTAAACACCATTTTGCATCGTCTCATTCTCTTTAAAGTCACCTTAAGCACCTTCTAAACCTCATTTTGCATCGTCTCATTCTCTTTAAAGTCACTTTAAGCACCTTTTAAACCTCATTTTGCATCGTCTCATTCTCTTTAAAGTCACCTTAAGCACCTTCTAAACACCATTTTGCATCGTCTCATTCTCTTTAAAGTCACCTTAAGCACCTTCTAAACCTCATTTTGCATCGTCTCATTCTCTTTAAAGTCACTTTAAGCACCTTCTAAACACCATTTTGCATCGTCTCATTCTCTTTAAAGTCACCTTAAGCACCTTCTAAACCTCATTTTGCATCGTCTCATTCTCTTTAAAGTCACTTTAAGCACCTTCTAAACACCATTTTGCATCGTCTCATTCTCTTTAAAGTCACTTTAAGCACCTTCTAAACACCATTTTGCATCGTCTCATTCTCTTTAAAGTCACTTTAAGCACCTTCTAAACACCATTTTGCATCGTCTCATTCTCTTTAAAGTCACTTTAAGCACCTTCTAAACACCATTTTGCATCGTCTCATTCTCTTTAAAGTCACCTTAAGCACCTTCTAAACCTCATTTTGCATCGTCTCATTCTCTTTAAAGTCACTTTAAGCACCTTCTAAACCTCATTTTGCATCGTCTCATTCTCTTTAAAGTCACCTTAAGCACCTTCTAAACCTCATTTTGCATCGTCTCATTCTCTTTAAAGTCACCTTAAGCACCTTCTAAACACCCTTTTGCATCGTCTCATTCTCTTTAAAGTCACCTTAAGCACCTTCTAAACCTCATTTTGCATCGTCTCATTCTCTTTAAAGTAACCTTAAGCACCTTCTAAACCTCATTTTGCATCGTCTCATTCTCTTTAAAGTCACTTTAAGCACCTTCTAAACACCATTTTGCATCGTCTCATTCTCTTTAAAGTCACTTTAAGCACCTTCTAAACCTCATTTTGCATCGTCTCATTCTCTTTAAAGTCACCTTAAGCACCTTCTAAACACCATTTTGCATCGTCTCATTCTCTTTAAAGTAACCTTAAGCACCTTCTAAACCTCATTTTGCATCGTCTCATTCTCTTTAAAGTCACTTTAAGCACCTTCTAAACCTCATTTTGCATCGTCTCATTCTCTTTAAAGTCACTTTAAGCACCTTCTAAACACCCTTTTGCATCGTCTCATTCTCTTTAAAGTCACCTTAAGCACCTTCTAAACCTCATTTTGCATCGTCTCATTCTCTTTAAAGTCACTTTAAGCACCTTCTAAACACCATTTTGCATCGTCTCATTCTCTTTAAAGTCACTTTAAGCACCTTCTAAACCTCATTTTGCATCGTCTCATTCTCTTTAAAGTCACTTTAAGCACCTTCTAAACACCATTTTGCATCGTCTCATTCTCTTTAAAGTCACTTTAAGCACCTTCTAAACCTCATTTTGCATCGTCTCATTCTCTTTAAAGTCACCTTAAGCACCTTCTAAACACCATTTTGCATCGTCTCATTCTCTTTAAAGTCACTTTAAGCACCTTCTAAACCTCATTTTGCATCGTCTCATTCTCTTTAAAGTCACCTTAAGCACCTTCTAAACACCATTTTGCATCGTCTCATTCTCTTTAAAGTCACCTTAAGCACCTTCTAAACCTCAGTTTGCATCGTCTCATTCTCTTTAATGTCACTTTAAGCACCTTCTAAAAATCATTTTGCATCGTTTCATTCTCTTTAAAGTCACCTTAAGCACCTTCTAAACACCATTTTGCATCGTCTCATTCTCTTTAAAGTCACCTTAAGCACCTTCTAAACACCATTTTGCATCGTCTCATTCTCTTTAAAGTCACCTTAAGCACCTTCTAAACACCATTTTGCATCGTCTCATTCTCTTTAAAGTCACCTTAAGCACCTTCTAAACACCATTTTGCATCGTCTCATTCTCTTTAAAGTCACCTTAAGCACCTTCTAAACCTCATTTTGCATCGTCTCATTCTCTTTAAAGTCACTTTAAGCACCTTCTAAACCTCATTTTGCATCGTCTCATTCTCTTTAAAGTCACCTTAAGCACCTTCTAAACCTCATTTTGCATCGTCTCATTCTCTTTAAAGTCACCTTAAGCACCTTCTAAACACCCTTTTGCATCGTCTCATTCTCTTTAAAGTCACTTTAAGCACCTTCTAAACCTCATTTTGCATCGTCTCATTCTCTTTAAAGTCACCTTAAGCACCTTCTAAACACCATTTTGCATCGTCTCATTCTCTTTAAAGTCACCTTAAGCACCTTCTAAACCTCATTTTGCATCGTCTCATTCTCTTTAAAGTCACTTTAAGCACCTTCTAAACCTCATTTTGCATCGTCTCATTCTCTTTAAAGTCACCTTAAGCACCTTCTAAACACCATTTTGCATCGTCTCATTCTCTTTAAAGTCACCTTAAGCACCTTCTAAACCTCATTTTGCATCGTCTCATTCTCTTTAAAGTCACTTTAAGCACCTTTTAAACCTCATTTTGCATCGTCTCATTCTCTTTAAAGTCACCTTAAGCACCTTCTAAACACCATTTTGCATCGTCTCATTCTCTTTAAAGTCACCTTAAGCACCTTCTAAACCTCATTTTGCATCGTCTCATTCTCTTTAAAGTCACTTTAAGCACCTTCTAAACACCATTTTGCATCGTCTCATTCTCTTTAAAGTCACCTTAAGCACCTTCTAAACCTCATTTTGCATCGTCTCATTCTCTTTAAAGTCACTTTAAGCACCTTCTAAACACCATTTTGCATCGTCTCATTCTCTTTAAAGTCACCTTAAGCACCTTCTAAACACCATTTTGCATCGTCTCATTCTCTTTAAAGTCACTTTAAGCACCTTCTAAACACCATTTTGCATCGTCTCATTCTCTTTAAAGTCACTTTAAGCACCTTCTAAACCTCATTTTGCATCGTCTCATTCTCTTTAAAGTCACCTTAAGCACCTTCTAAACACCATTTTGCATCGTCTCATTCTCTTTAAAGTCACTTTAAGCACCTTCTAAACCTCATTTTGCATCGTCTCATTCTCTTTAAAGTCACTTTAGGCACCTTCTAAACACCATTTTGCATCGTCTCATTCTCTTTAAAGTCACCTTAAGCACCTTCTAAACACCATTTTGCATCGTCTCATTCTCTTTAAAGTCACTTTAAGCACCTTCTAAACACCATTTTGTATCGTCTCATTCTCTTTAAAGTAACCTTAAGCACCTTCTAAACCTCATTTTGCATCGTCTCATTCTCTTTAAAGTCACTTTAAGCACCTTCTAAACCTCATTTTGCATCGTCTCATTCTCTTTAAAGTCACCTTAAGCACCTTCTAAACCTCATTTTGCATCGTCTCATTTTCTTTAAAGTCACCTTAAGCACCTTCTAAACCTCATTTTGCATCGTCTCATTCTCTTTAAAGTCACCTTAAGCACCTTCTAAACACCATTTTGCATCGTCTCATTCTCTTTAAAGTCACCTTAAGCACCTTCTAAACCTCATTTTGCATCGTCTCATTCTCTTTAAAGTCACTTTAAGCACCTTCTAAACCTCATTTTGCATCGTCTCATTCTCTTTAAAGTCACCTTAAGCACCTTCTAACCTCATTTTGCATCGTCTCATTCTCTTTAAAGTCACCTTAAGCACCTTCTAAACACCATTTTGCATCGTCTCATTCTCTTTAAAGTCACTTTAAGCACCTTCTAAACCTCATTTTGCATCGTCCTCATTCTCTTTAAAGTCACCTTAAGCACCTTCTAAACACCATTTTGCATCGTCTCATTCTCTTTAAAGTCACCTTAAGCACCTTCTAAACACCATTTTGCATCGTCTCATTCTCTTTAAAGTCACTTTAAGCACCTTCTAAACACCATTTTGCATCGTCTCATTCTCTTTAAAGTCACCTTAAGCACCTTCTAAACACCATTTTGCATCGTCTCATTCTCTTTAAAGTCACCTTAAGCACCTTCTAAACCTCATTTTGCATCGTCTCATTCTCTTTAAAGTCACTTTAAGCACCTTCTAAACCTCATTTTGCATCGTCTCATTCTCTTTAAAGTCACCTTAAGCACCTTCTAAACACCATTTTGCATCGTCTCATTCTCTTTAAAGTCACCTTAAGCACCTTCTAAACCTCATTTTGCATCGTCTCATTCTCTTTAAAGTCACTTTAAGCACCTTCTAAACACCATTTTGCATCGTCTCATTCTCTTTAAAGTCACCTTAAGCACCTTCTAAACCTCATTTTGCATCGTCTCATTCTCTTTAAAGTCACTTTAAGCACCTTCTAAACACCATTTTGCATCGTCTCATTCTCTTTAAAGTCACCTTAAGCACCTTCTAAACACCATTTTGCATCGTCTCATTCTCTTTAAAGTCACTTTAAGCACCTTCTAAACGACCATTTTGCATCGTCTCATTCTCTTTAAAGTCACTTTAAGCACCTTCTAAACCTCATTTTGCATCGTCTCATTCTCTTTAAAGTCACCTTAAGCACCTTCTAAACACCATTTTGCATCGTCTCATTCTCTTTAAAGTCACTTTAAGCACCTTCTAAACCTCATTTTGCATCGTCTCATTCTCTTTAAAGTCACTTTAAGCACCTTCTAAACACCATTTTGCATCGTCTCATTCTCTTTAAAGTCACCTTAAGCACCTTCTAAACACCATTTTGCATCGTCTCATTCTCTTTAAAGTCACTTTAAGCACCTTCTAAACACCATTTTGCATCGTCTCATTCTCTTTAAAGTAACCTTAAGCACCTTCTAAACCTCATTTTGCATCGTCTCATTCTCTTTAAAGTCACTTTAAGCACCTTCTAAACCTCATTTTGCATCGTCTCATTCTCTTTAAAGTCACCTTAAGCACCTTCTAAACACCATTTTGCATCGTCTCATTCTCTTTAAAGTCACCTTAAGCACCTTCTAAACCTCATTTTGCATCGTCTCATTCTCTTTAAAGTCACTTTAAGCACCTTCTAAACACCATTTTGCATCGTCTCATTCTCTTTAAAGTCACCTTAAGCACCTTCTAAACCTCATTTTGCATCGTCTCATTCTCTTTAAAGTCACTTTAAGCACCTTCTAAACACCATTTTGCATCGTCTCATTCTCTTTAAAGTCACCTTAAGCACCTTCTAAACACCATTTTGCATCGTCTCATTCTCTTTAAAGTCACTTTAAGCACCTTCTAAACACCATTTTGCATCGTCTCATTCTCTTTAAAGTCACTTTAAGCACCTTCTAAACCTCATTTTGCATCGTCTCATTCTCTTTAAAGTCACCTTAAGCACCTTCTAAACACCATTTTGCATCGTCTCATTCTCTTTAAAGTCACTTTAAGCACCTTCTAAACCTCATTTTGCATCGTCTCATTCTCTTTAAAGTCACCTTAAGCACCTTCTAAACACCATTTTGCATCGTCTCATTCTCTTTAAAGTCACCTTAAGCACCTTCTAAACCTCATTTTGCATCGTCTCATTCTCTTTAAAGTCACTTTAAGCACCTTCTAAACACCATTTTGCATCGTCTCATTCTCTTTAAAGTCACCTTAAGCACCTTCTAAACACCATTTTGCATCGTCTCATTCTCTTTAAAGTCACTTTAAGCACCTTCTAAACCTCATTTTGCATCGTCTCATTCTCTTTAAAGTCACCTTAAGCACCTTCTAAACACCATTTTGCATCGTCTCATTCTCTTTAAAGTCACTTTAAGCACCTTCTAAACCTCATTTTGCATCGTCTCATTCTCTTTAAAGTCACTTTAAGCACCTTCTAAACACCATTTTGCATCGTCTCATTCTCTTTAAAGTCACCTTAAGCACCTTCTAAACCTCATTTTGCATCGTCTCATTCTCTTTAAAGTCACTTTAAGCACCTTCTAAACACCATTTTGCATCGTCTCATTCTCTTTAAAGTAACCTTAAGCACCTTCTAAACACCATTTTGCATCGTCTCATTCTCTTTAAAGTCACCTTAAGCACCTTCTAAACACCATTTTGCATCGTCTCATTCTCTTTAAAGTCACTTTAAGCACCTCTAAACACCATTTTGCATCGTCTCATTCTCTTTAAAGTCACCTTAAGCACCTTCTAAACCTCATTTTGCATCGTCTCATTCTCTTTAAAGTCACTTTAAGCACCTTCTAAACACCATTTTGCATCGTCTCATTCTCTTTAAAGTCACCTTAAGCACCTTCTAAACACCATTTTGCATCGTCTCATTCTCTTTAAAGTCACCTTAAGCACCTTCTAAACACCATTTTGCATCGTCTCATTCTCTTTAAAGTCACCTTAAGCACCTTCTAAACACCATTTTGCATCGTCTCATTCTCTTTAAAGTCACCTTAAGCACCTTCTAAACCTCATTTTGCATCGTCTCATTCTCTTTAAAGTCACCTTAAGCACCTTCTAAACACCATTTTGCATCGTCTCATTCTCTTTAAAGTCACTTTAAGCACCTTCTAAACCTCATTTTGCATCGTCTCATTCTCTTTAAAGTCACCTTAAGCACCTTCTAAACCTCATTTTGCATCGTCTCATTCTCTTTAAAGTCACTTTAAGCACCTTCTAAACCTCATTTTGCATCGTCTCATTCTCTTTAAAGTCACTTTAAGCACCTTCTAAACCTCATTTTGCATCGTCTCATTCTCTTTAAAGTCACTTTAAGCACCTTCTAAACCTCATTTTGCATCGTCTCATTCTCTTTAAAGTCACTTTAAGCACCTTCTAAACCTCATTTTGCATCGTCTCATTCTCTTTAAAGTCACCCTAAGCACCTTCTAAACACCATTTTGCATCGTCTCATTCTCTTTAAAGTCACTTTAAGCACCTTCTAAACACCATTTTGCATCGTCTCATTCTCTTTAAAGTCACTTTAAGCACCTTCTAAACCTCATTTTGCATCGTCTCATTCTCTTTAAAGTCACCTTAAGCACCTTCTAAACACCATTTTGCATCGTCTCATTCTCTTTAAAGTCACTTTAAGCACCTTCTAAACCTCATTTTGCATCGTCTCATTCTCTTTAAAGTAACCTTAAGCACCTTCTAAACACCATTTTGCATCGTCTCATTCTCTTTAAAGTCACCTTAAGCACCTTCTAAACACCATTTTGCATCGTCTCATTCTCTTTAAAGTCACTTTAAGCACCTTCTAAACACCATTTTGCATCGTCTCATTCTCTTTAAAGTCACTTTAAGCACCTTCTAAACCTCATTTTGCATCGTCTCATTCTCTTTAAAGTCACCTTAAGCACCTTCTAAACCTCATTTTGCATCGTCTCATTCTCTTTAAAGTCACCTTAAGCACCTTCTAAACACCATTTTGCATCGTCTCATTCTCTTTAAAGTCACTTTAAGCACCTTCTAAACCTCATTTTGCATCGTCTCATTCTCTTTAAAGTCACCTTAAGCACCTTCTAAACCTCATTTTGCATCGTCTCATTCTCTTTAAAGTCACTTTAAGCACCTTCTAAACCTCATTTTGCATCGTCTCATTCTCTTTAAAGTCACCTTAAGCACCTTCTAAACACCATTTTGCATCGTCTCATTCTCTTTAAAGTCACTTTAAGCACCTTCTAAACACCATTTTGCATCGTCTCATTCTCTTTAAAGTCACTTTAAGCACCTTCTAAACACCATTTTGCATCGTCTCATTCTCTTTAAAGTCACCTTAAGCACCTTCTAAACCTCATTTTGCATCGTCTCATTCTCTTTAAAGTCACCTTAAGCACCTTCTAAACACCATTTTGCATCGTCTCATTCTCTTTAAATTAACCTTAAGCACCTTCTAAACACCATTTTGCATCGTCTCATTCTCTTTAAAGTAACCTTAAGCACCTTCTAAACACCATTTTGCATCGTCTCATTCTCTTTAAAGTCACCTTAAGCACCTTCTAAACACCATTTTGCATCGTCTCATTCTCTTTAAAGTAACCTTAAGCACCTTCTAAACACCATTTTGCATCGTCTCATTCTCTTTAAAGTCACCTTAAGCACCTTCTAAACCTCATTTTGCATCGTCTCATTCTCTTTAAAGTAACCTTAAGCACCTTCTAAACACCCTTTTGCATCGTCTCATTCTCTTTAAAGTCACTTTAAGCACCTTCTAAACACCATTTTGCATCGTCTCATTCTCTTTAAAGTAACCTTAAGCACCTTCTAAACACCATTTTGCATCGTCTCATTCTCTTTAAAGTAACCCTAAGCACCTTCTAAACACCATTTTGCATCGTCTCATTCTCTTTAAAGTCACTTTAAGCACCTTCTAAACACCATTTTGCATCGTCTCATTCTCTTTAACGTCACCTTAAGCACCTTCTAAACACCATTTTGCATCGTCTCATTCTCTTTAAAGTCACCTTAAGCACCTTCTAAACACCATTTTGCATCGTCTCATTCTCTTTAAAGTCACCTTAAGCACCTTCTAAACCTCATTTTGCATCGTCTCATTCTCTTTAAAGTAACCTTAAGCACCTTCTAAACACCATTTTGCATCGTCTCATTCTCTTTAAAGTCACCTTAAGCACCTTCTAAACACCATTTTGCATCGTCTCATTCTCTTTAAAGTCACCCTAAGCACCTTCTAAACACCATTTTGCATCGTCTCATTCTCTTTAAAGTCACTTTAAGCACCTTCTAAACACCATTTTGCATCGTCTCATTCTCTTTAAAGTCACTTTAAGCACCTTCTAAACCTCATTTTGCATCGTCTCATTCTCTTTAAAGTCACCTTAAGCACCTTCTAAACACCATTTTGCATCGTCTCATTCTCTTTAAAGTCACCTTAAGCACCTTCTAAACCTCATTTTGCATCGTCTCATTCTCTTTAAAGTCACCTTAAGCACCTTCTAAACACCATTTTGCATCGTCTCATTCTCTTTAAAGTCACTTTAAGCACCTTCTAAACACCATTTTGCATCGTCTCATTCTCTTTAAAGTCACCTTAAGCACCTTCTAAACACCATTTTGCATCGTCTCATTCTCTTTAAAGTCACTTTAAGCACCTTCTAAACACCATTTTGCATCGTCTCATTCTCTTTAAAGTCACCTTAAGCACCTTCTAAACACCATTTTGCATCGTCTCATTCTCTTTAAAGTCACCTTAAGCACCTTCTAAACACCATTTTGCATCGTCTCGTTCTCTTTAAAGTCACTTTAAGCACCTTCTAAACCTCATTTTGCATCGTCTCATTCTCTTTAAAGTCACCTTAAGCACCTTCTAAACACCATTTTGCATCGTCTCATTCTCTTTAAAGTCACCTTAAGCACCTTCTAAACACCATTTTGCATCGTCTCATTCTCTTTAAAGTCACCTTAAGCACCTTCTAAACACCATTTTGCATCGTCTCATTCTCTTTAAAGTCACTTTAAGCACCTTCTAAACCTCATTTTGCATCGTCTCATTCTCTTTAAAGTCACTTTAAGCACCTTCTAAACCTCATTTTGCATCGTCTCATTCTCTTTAAAGTCACCTTAAGCACCTTCTAAACACCATTTTGCATCGTCTCATTCTCTTTAAAGTCACCTTAAGCACCTTCTAAACACCATTTTGCATCGTCTCATTCTCTTTAAAGTCACCTTAAGCACCTTCTAAACCTCATTTTGCATCGTCTCATTCTCTTTAAAGTCACCTTAAGCACCTTCTAAACACCATTTTGCATCGTCTCATTCTCTTTAAAGTCACCTTAAGCACCTTCTAAACCTCATTTTGCATCGTCTCATTCTCTTTAAAGTCACCTTAAGCACCTTCTAAACACCATTTTGCATCGTCTCATTCTCTTTAAAGTCACTTTAAGCACCTTCTAAACACCATTTTGCATCGTCTCATTCTCTTTAAAGTCACTTTAAGCACCTTCTAAACCTCATTTTGCATCGTCTCATTCTCTTTAAAGTCACCTTAAGCACCTTCTAAACACCATTTTGCATCGTCTCATTCTCTTTAAAGTCACCTTAAGCACCTTCTAAACACCATTTTGCATCGTCTCATTCTCTTTAAAGTCACTTTAAGCACCTTCTAAACCTCATTTTGCATCGTCTCATTCTCTTTAAAGTAACCTTAAGCACCTTCTAAACCTCATTTTGCATCGTCTCATTCTCTTTAAAGTCACCTTAAGCACCTTCTAAACACCATTTTGCATCGTCTCATTCTCTTTAAAGTCACCTTAAGCACCTTCTAAACCTCATTTTGCATCGTCTCATTCTCTTTAAAGTCACTTTAAGCACCTTCTAAACACCATTTTGCATCGTCTCATTCTCTTTAAAGTCACTTTAAGCACCTTCTAAACCTCATTTTGCATCGTCTCATTCTCTTTAAAGTCACCTTAAGCACCTTCTAAACACCATTTTGCATCGTCTCATTCTCTTTAAAGTCACCTTAAGCACCTTCTAAACACCATTTTGCATCGTCTCATTCTCTTTAAAGTAACCTTAAGCACCTTCTAAACACCATTTTGCATCGTCTCATTCTCTTTAAAGTCACTTTAAGCACCTTCTAAACCTCATTTTGCATCGTCTCATTCTCTTTAAAGTCACCTTAAGCACCTTCTAAACACCATTTTGCATCGTCTCATTCTCTTTAAAGTCACTTTAAGCACCTTCTAAACCTCATTTTGCATCGTCTCATTCTCTTTAAAGTCACTTTAAGCACCTTCTAAACACCCTTTTGCATCGTCTCATTCTCTTTAAAGTCACCTTAAGCACCTTCTAAACACCATTTTGCATCGTCTCATTCTCTTTAAAGTCACCTTAAGCACCTTCTAAACCTCATTTTGCATCGTCTCATTCTCTTTAAAGTCACCTTAAGCACCTTCTAAACACCATTTTGCATCGTCTCATTCTCTTTAAAGTCACCTTAAGCACCTTCTAAACCTCATTTTGCATCGTCTCATTCTCTTTAAAGTAACCTTAAGCACCTTCTAAACCTCATTTTGCATCGTCTCATTCTCTTTAAAGTCACTTTAAGCACCTTCTAAACCTCATTTTGCATCGTCTCATTCTCTTTAAAGTCACTTTAAGCACCTTCTAAACCTCATTTTGCATCGTCTCATTCTCTTTAAAGTCACCTTAAGCACCTTCTAAACACCATTTTGCATCGTCTCATTCTCTTTAAAGTCACCTTAAGCACCTTCTAAACACCATTTTGCATCGTCTCATTCTCTTTAAAGTAACCTTAAGCACCTTCTAAACACCATTTTGCATCGTCTCATTCTCTTTAAAGTCACTTTAAGCACCTTCTAAACCTCATTTTGCATCGTCTCATTCTCTTTAAAGTCACCTTAAGCACCTTCTAAACACCCTTTTGCATCGTCTCATTCTCTTTAAAGTAACCTTAAGCACCTTCTAAACACCATTTTGCATCGTCTCATTCTCTTTAAAGTCACCTTAAGCACCTTCTAAACACCATTTTGCATCGTCTCATTCTCTTTAAAGTCACTTTAAGCACCTTCTAAACCTCATTTTGCATCGTCTCATTCTCTTTAAAGTCACCTTAAGCACCTTCTAAACACCATTTTGCATCGTCTCATTCTCTTTAAAGTAACCTTAAGCACCTTCTAAACACCATTTTGCATCGTCTCATTCTCTTTAAAGTAACCTTAAGCACCTTCTAAACACCATTTTGCATCGTCTCATTCTCTTTAAAGTCACCTTAAGCACCTTCTAAACACCCTTTTGCATCGTCTCATTCTCTTTAAAGTAACCTTAAGCACCTTCTAAACCTCATTTTGCATCGTCTCATTCTCTTTAAAGTCACTTTAAGCACCTTCTAAACCTCATTTTGCATCGTCTCATTCTCTTTAAAGTCACCTTAAGCACCTTCTAAACACCATTTTGCATCGTCTCATTCTCTTTAAAGTCACCTTAAGCACCTTCTAAACACCATTTTGCATCGTCTCATTCTCTTTAAAGTCACTTTAAGCACCTTCTAAACCTCATTTTGCATCGTCTCATTCTCTTTAAAGTCACTTTAAGCACCTTCTAAACCTCATTTTGCATCGTCTCATTCTCTTTAAAGTCACCTTAAGCACCTTCTAAACACCATTTTGCATCGTCTCATTCTCTTTAAAGTCACCTTAAGCACCTTCTAAACACCATTTTGCATCGTCTCATTCTCTTTAAAGTCACTTTAAGCACCTTCTAAACCTCATTTTGCATCGTCTCATTCTCTTTAAAGTCACTTTAAGCACCTTCTAAACACCCTTTTGCATCGTCTCATTCTCTTTAAAGTCACCTTAAGCACCTTCTAAACACCATTTTGCATCGTCTCATTCTCTTTAAAGTCACCTTAAGCACCTTCTAAACCTCATTTTGCATCGTCTCATTCTCTTTAAAGTCACCTTAAGCACCTTCTAAACACCATTTTGCATCGTCTCATTCTCTTTAAAGTCACCTTAAGCACCTTCTAAACCTCATTTTGCATCGTCTCATTCTCTTTAGAGTAACCTTAAGCACCTTCTAAACCTCATTTTGCATCGTCTCATTCTCTTTAAAGTCACTTTAAGCACCTTCTAAACCTCATTTTGCATCGTCTCATTCTCTTTAAAGTCACTTTAAGCACCTTCTAAACCTCATTTTGCATCGTCTCATTCTCTTTAAAGTCACCTTAAGCACCTTCTAAACACCATTTTGCATCGTCTCATTCTCTTTAAAGTCACCTTAAGCACCTTCTAAACACCATTTTGCATCGTCTCATTCTCTTTAAAGTCACTTTAAGCACCTTCTAAACCTCATTTTGCATCGTCTCATTCTCTTTAAAGTCACTTTAAGCACCTTCTAAACACCCTTTTGCATCGTCTCATTCTCTTTAAAGTCACCTTAAGCACCTTCTAAACACCATTTTGCATCGTCTCATTCTCTTTAAAGTCACCTTAAGCACCTTCTAAACCTCATTTTGCATCGTCTCATTCTCTTTAAAGTCACCTTAAGCACCTTCTAAACACCATTTTGCATCGTCTCATTCTCTTTAAAGTCACCTTAAGCACCTTCTAAACCTCATTTTGCATCGTCTCATTCTCTTTAAAGTAACCTTAAGCACCTTCTAAACCTCATTTTGCATCGTCTCATTCTCTTTAAAGTCACTTTAAGCACCTTCTAAACCTCATTTTGCATCGTCTCATTCTCTTTAAAGTAACCTTAAGCACCTTCTAAACACCATTTTGCATCGTCTCATTCTCTTTAAAGTAACCTTAAGCACCTTCTAAACACCATTTTGCATCGTCTCATTCTCTTTAAAGTCACTTTAAGCACCTTCTAAACACCCTTTTGCATCGTCTCATTCTCTTTAAAGTAACCTTAAGCACCTTCTAAACCTCATTTTGCATCGTCTCATTCTCTTTAAAGTCACTTTAAGCACCTTCTAAACCTCATTTTGCATCGTCTCATTCTCTTTAAAGTCACCTTAAGCACCTTCTAAACACCATTTTGCATCGTCTCATTCTCTTTAAAGTCACCTTAAGCACCTTCTAAACCTCATTTTGCATCGTCTCATTCTCTTTAAAGTCACTTTAAGCACCTTCTAAACCTCATTTTGCATCGTCTCATTCTCTTTAAAGTCACTTTAAGCACCTTCTAAACCTCATTTTGCATCGTCTCATTCTCTTTAAAGTCACCTTAAGCACCTTCTAAACACCATTTTGCATCGTCTCATTCTCTTTAAAGTCACCTTAAGCACCTTCTAAACACCATTTTGCATCGTCTCATTCTCTTTAAAGTCACTTTAAGCACCTTCTAAACCTCATTTTGCATCGTCTCATTCTCTTTAAAGTCACTTTAAGCACCTTCTAAACACCCTTTTGCATCGTCTCATTCTCTTTAAAGTCACCTTAAGCACCTTCTAAACACCATTTTGCATCGTCTCATTCTCTTTAAAGTCACCTTAAGCACCTTCTAAACCTCATTTTGCATCGTCTCATTCTCTTTAAAGTCACCTTAAGCACCTTCTAAACACCATTTTGCATCGTCTCATTCTCTTTAAAGTCACCTTAAGCACCTTCTAAACCTCATTTTGCATCGTCTCATTCTCTTTAAAGTAACCTTAAGCACCTTCTAAACCTCATTTTGCATCGTCTCATTCTCTTTAAAGTCACTTTAAGCACCTTCTAAACCTCATTTTGCATCGTCTCATTCTCTTTAAAGTCACTTTAAGCACCTTCTAAACCTCATTTTGCATCGTCTCATTCTCTTTAAAGTCACCTTAAGCACCTTCTAAACACCATTTTGCATCGTCTCATTCTCTTTAAAGTCACCTTAAGCACCTTCTAAACACCATTTTGCATCGTCTCATTCTCTTTAAAGTAACCTTAAGCACCTTCTAAACACCATTTTGCATCGTCTCATTCTCTTTAAAGTCACTTTAAGCACCTTCTAAACCTCATTTTGCATCGTCTCATTCTCTTTAAAGTCACCTTAAGCACCTTCTAAACACCCTTTTGCATCGTCTCATTCTCTTTAAAGTAACCTTAAGCACCTTCTAAACACCATTTTGCATCGTCTCATTCTCTTTAAAGTCACCTTAAGCACCTTCTAAACACCATTTTGCATCGTCTCATTCTCTTTAAAGTCACTTTAAGCACCTTCTAAACCTCATTTTGCATCGTCTCATTCTCTTTAAAGTCACCTTAAGCACCTTCTGAACACCATTTTGCATCGTCTCATTCTCTTTAAAGTAACCTTAAGCACCTTCTAAACACCATTTTGCATCGTCTCATTCTCTTTAAAGTAACCTTAAGCACCTTCTAAACACCATTTTGCATCGTCTCATTCTCTTTAAAGTCACCTTAAGCACCTTCTAAACACCCTTTTGCATCGTCTCATTCTCTTTAAAGTAACCTTAAGCACCTTCTAAACCTCATTTTGCATCGTCTCATTCTCTTTAAAGTCACTTTAAGCACCTTCTAAACCTCATTTTGCATCGTCTCATTCTCTTTAAAGTCACCTTAAGCACCTTCTAAACACCATTTTGCATCGTCTCATTCTCTTTAAAGTCACCTTAAGCACCTTCTAAACACCATTTTGCATCGTCTCATTCTCTTTAAAGTCACTTTAAGCACCTTCTAAACCTCATTTTGCATCGTCTCATTCTCTTTAAAGTAACCTTAAGCACCTTCTAAACACCATTTTGCATCGTCTCATTCTCTTTAAAGTAACCTTAAGCACCTTCTAAACACCATTTTGCATCGTCTCATTCTCTTTAAAGTCACCTTAAGCACCTTCTAAACACCATTTTGCATCGTCTCATTCTCTTTAAAGTCACTTTAAGCACCTTCTAAACCTCATTTTGCATCGTCTCATTCTCTTTAAAGTCACCTTAAGCACCTTCTAAACACCATTTTGCATCGTCTCATTCTCTTTAAAGTAACCTTAAGCACCTTCTAAACACCATTTTGCATCGTCTCATTCTCTTTAAAGTAACCTTAAGCACCTTCTAAACACCATTTTGCATCGTCTCATTCTCTTTAAAGTCACCTTAAGCACCTTCTAAACACCCTTTTGCATCGTCTCATTCTCTTTAAAGTAACCTTAAGCACCTTCTAAACCTCATTTTGCATCGTCTCATTCTCTTTAAAGTCACTTTAAGCACCTTCTAAACCTCATTTTGCATCGTCTCATTCTCTTTAAAGTCACCTTAAGCACCTTCTAAACACCATTTTGCATCGTCTCATTCTCTTTAAAGTCACCTTAAGCACCTTCTAAACACCATTTTGCATCGTCTCATTCTCTTTAAAGTCACCTTAAGCACCTTCTAAACCTCATTTTGCATCGTCTCATTCTCTTTAAAGTAACCTTAAGCACCTTCTAAACACCATTTTGCATCGTCTCATTCTCTTTAAAGTCACTTTAAGCACCTTCTAAACCTCATTTTGCATCGTCTCATTCTCTTTAAAGTCACCTTAAGCACCTTCTAAACCTCATTTTGCATCGTCTCATTCTCTTTAAAGTCACCTTAACCACCTTCTAAACACCATTTTGCATCGTCTCATTCTCTTTAAAGTCACTTTAAGCACCTTCTAAACCTCATTTTGCATCGTCTCATTCTCTTTAAAGTCACCTTAAGCACCTTCTAAACACCCTTTTGCATCGTCTCATTCTCTTTAAAGTCACCTTAAGCACCTTCTAAACACCATTTTGCATCGTCTCATTCTCTTTAAAGTAACCTTAAGCACCTTCTAAACCTCATTTTGCATCGTCTCATTCTCTTTAAAGTCACCTTAAGCACCTTCTAAACACCCTTTTGCATCGTCTCATTCTCTTTAAAGTCACCTTAAGCACCTTCTAAACACCATTTTGCATCGTCTCATTCTCTTTAAAGTCACTTTAAGCACCTTCTAAACCTCATTTTGCATCGTCTCATTCTCTTTAAAGTAACCTTAAGCACCTTCTAAACACCATTTTGCATCGTCTCATTCTCTTTAAAGTAACCTTAAGCACCTTCTAAACACTATTTTGCATCGTCTCATTCTCTTTAAAGTCACCTTAAGCACCTTCTAAACACCATTTTGCATCGTCTCATTCTCTTTAAAGTCACTTTAAGCACCTTCTAAACCTCATTTTGCATCGTCTCATTCTCTTTAAAGTCACCTTAAGCACCTTCTAAACACCATTTTGCATCGTCTCATTCTCTATAAAGTAACCTTAAGCACCTTCTAAACACCATTTTGCATCGTCTCATTCTCTTTAAAGTAACCTTAAGCACCTTCTAAACACCATTTTGCATCGTCTCATTCTCTTTAAAGTCACCTTAAGCACCTTCTAAACACCCTTTTGCATCGTCTCATTCTCTTTAAAGTAACCTTAAGCACCTTCTAAACCTCATTTTGCATCGTCTCATTCTCTTTAAAGTCACTTTAAGCACCTTCTAAACCTCATTTTGCATCGTCTCATTCTCTTTAAAGTCACCTTAAGCACCTTCTAAACACCATTTTGCATCGTCTCATTCTCTTTAAAGTCACCTTAAGCACCTTCTAAACACCATTTTGCATCGTCTCATTCTCTTTAAAGTCACCTTAAGCACCTTCTAAACCTCATTTTGCATCGTCTCATTCTCTTTAAAGTAACCTTAAGCACCTTCTAAACACCATTTTGCATCGTCTCATTCTCTTTAAAGTCACTTTAAGCACCTTCTAAACCTCATTTGCATCGTCTCATTCTCTTTAAAGTCACCTTAAGCACCTTCTAAACCTCATTTTGCATCGTCTCATTCTCTTTAAAGTCACCTTAACACCTTCTAAACACCATTTTGCATCGTCTCATTCTCTTTAAAGTCACTTTAAGCACCTTCTAAACCTCATTTTGCATCGTCTCATTCTCTTTAAAGTCACCTTAAGCACCTTCTAAACACCATTTTGCATCGTCTCATTCTCTTTAAAGTCACCTTAAGCACCTTCTAAACCTCATTTTGCATCGTCTCATTCTCTTTAAAGTCACCTTAAGCACCTTCTAAACACCATTTTGCATCGTCTCATTCTCTTTAAAGTCACTTTAAGCACCTTCTAAACCTCATTTTGCATCGTCTCATTCTCTTAAAGTCACCTTAAGCACCTTCTAAACCTCATTTTGCATCGTCTCATTCTCTTTAAAGTAACCTTAAGCACCTTCTAAACCTCATTTTGCATCGTCTCATTCTCTTTAAAGTCACCTTAAGCACCTTCTAAACACCATTTTGCATCGTCTCATTCTCTTTAAAGTCACCTTAAGCACCTTCTAAACCTCATTTTGCATCGTCTCATTCTCTTTAAAGTCACTTTAAGCACCTTCTAAACACCATTTTGCATCGTCTCATTCTCTTTAAAGTCACCTTAAGCACCTTCTAAACCTCATTTTGCATCGTCTCATTCTCTTTAAGTCACTTTAAGCACCTTCTAAACACCATTTTGCATCGTCTCTTCTCTTTAAAGTCACCTTAAGCACCTTCTAAACCTCATTTTGCATCGTCCTCATTCTCTTTAAAGTCACCTTAAGCACCTTCTAAACCTCATTTTGCATCGTCTCATTCTCTTTAAAGTCACCTTAAGCACCTTCTAAACACCATTTTGCATCGTCTCATTCTCTTTAAAGTCACCTTAAGCACCTTCTAAACACCATTTTGCATCGTCTCATTCTCTTTAAAGTCACCTTAAGCACCTTCTAAACCTCATTTTGCATCGTCTCATTCTCTTTAAAGTAACCTTAAGCACCTTCTAAACACCATTTTGCATCGTCTCATTCTCTTCAAAGTCACCTTAAGCACCTTCTAAACACCATTTTGCATCGTCTCATTCTCTTTAAAGTCACTTTAAGCACCTTCTAAACCTCATTTTGCATCGTCTCATTCTCTTTAAAGTCACTTTAAGCACCTTCTAAACACCATTTTGCATCGTCTCATTCTCTTTAAAGTCACCTTAAGCACCTTCTAAACACCATTTTGCATCGTCTCATTCTCTTTAAAGTCACCTTAAGCACCTTCTAAGCCTCATTTTGCATCGTCTCATTCTCTTTAAAGTCACCTTAAGCACCTTCTAAACACCATTTTGCATCGTCTCATTCTCTTTAAAGTCACCTTAAGCACCTTCTAAACACCATTTTGCATCGTCTCATTCTCTTTAAAGTCACCTTAAGCACCTTCTAAACTTCATTTTGCATCGTCTCATTCTCTTTAAAGTCACCTTAAGCACCTTCTAAACACCATTTTGCATCGTCTCATTCTCTTTAAAGTCACCTTAAGCACCTTCTAAACCTCATTTTGCATCGTCTCATTCTCTTTAAAGTCACCTTAAGCACCTTCTAAACCTCATTTTGCATCGTCTCATTCTCTTTAAAGTCACCTTAAGCACCTTCTAAACACCATTTTGCATCGTCTCATTCTCTTTAAAGTCACCTTAAGCACCTTCTAAACACCATTTTGCATCGTCTCATTCTCTTTAAAGTCACTTTAAGCACCTTCTAAACCTCATTTTGCATCGTCTCATTCTCTTTAAAGTCACCTTAAGCACCTTCTAAACACCATTTTGCATCGTCTCATTCTCTTTAAAGTCACCTTAAGCACCTTCTAAGCCTCATTTTGCATCGTCTCATTCTCTTTAAAGTCACCTTAAGCACCTTCTAAACACCATTTTGCATCGTCTCATTCTCTTTAAAGTCACTTTAAGCACCTTCTAAACCTCATTTTGCATCGTCTCATTCTCTTTAAAGTAACCTTAAGCACCTTCTAAACACCATTTTGCATCGTCCTCATTCTCTTTAAAGTAACCTTAAGCACCTTCTAAACACCATTTTGCATCGTCTCATTCTCTTTAAAGTCACCTTAAGCACCTTCTAAACACCATTTTGCATCGTCTCATTCTCTTTAAAGTCACTTTAAGCACCTTCTAAACCTCATTTTGCATCGTCTCATTCTCTTTAAAGTCACCTTAAGCACCTTCTAAACACCATTTTGCATCGTCTCATTCTCTTTAAAGTAACCTTAAGCACCTTCTAAACACCATTTTGCATCGTCTCATTCTCTTTAAAGTAACCTTAAGCACCTCTAAACACCATTTTGCATCGTCTCATTCTCTTTAAAGTCACCTTAAGCACCTTCTAAACACCCTTTTGCATCGTCTCATTCTCTTTAAAGTAACCTTAAGCACCTTCTAAACCTCATTTTGCATCGTCTCATTCTCTTTAAAGTCACTTTAAGCACCTTCTAAACCTCATTTTGCATCGTCTCATTCTCTTAAAGTCACCTTAAGCACCTTCTAAACACCATTTTGCATCGTCTCATTCTCTTTAAAGTCACCTTAAGCACCTTCTAAACACCATTTTGCATCGTCTCATTCTCTTTAAAGTCACTTTAAGCACCTTCTAAACCTCATTTTGCATCGTCTCATTCTCTTTAAAGTAACCTTAAGCACCTTCTAAACACCATTTTGCATCGTCTCATTCTCTTTAAAGTCACTTTAAGCACCTTCTAAACCTCATTTTGCATCGTCTCTTCTCTTTAAAGTCACCTTAAGCACCTTCTAAACCTCATTTTGCATCGTCTCATTCTCTTTAAAGTCACCTTAACCACCTTCTAAACACCATTTTGCATCGTCTCATTCTCTTTAAAGTCACTTTAAGCACCTTCTAAACCTCATTTTGCATCGTCTCATTCTCTTTAAAGTCACCTTAAGCACCTTCTATACACCCTTTTGCATCGTCTCATTCTCTTAAAGTCACCTTAAGCACCTTCTAAACACCATTTTGCATCGTCTCATTCTCTTTAAAGTAACCTTAAGCACCTTCTAAACTCATTTTGCATCGTCTCATTCTCTTTAAAGTCACCTTAAGCACCTTCTAAACACCCTTTTTGCATCGTCTCATTCTCTTTAAAGTCACCTTAAGCACCTTCTAAACACCATTTTGCATCGTCTCATTCTCTTAAAGTCACTTTAAGCACCTTCTAAACCTCATTTGCATCGTCTCATTCTCTTTAAAGTAACCTTAAGCACCTTCTAAACACCATTTTGCATCGTCTCATTCTCTTTAAAGTAAACCTTAAGCACCTTCTAAACACCATTTTGCATCGTCTCATTCTCTTTATAGTCACCTTAAGCACCTTCTAAACACCATTTGCATCGTCTCATTCTCTTTAAAGTCACTTTAGCACCTTCTAAACCTCATTTTGCATCGTCTCATTCTCTTTAAAGTCACCTTAAGCACCTTCTAAACACCATTTTGCATCGTCTCATTCTCTATAAAGTAACCTTAAGCACCTTCTAAACACCATTTGCATCGTCTCATTCTCTTTAAAGTAACCTTAAGCACCTTCTAAACACCATTTTGCATCGTCTCATTCTCTTTAAAGTCACCTTAAGCACCTTCTAAACACCCTTTTGCATCGTCTCATTCTCTTTAAAGTAACCTTAAGCACCTTCTAAACCTCATTTTGCATCGTCTCATTCTCTTTAAAGTCACTTTAAGCACCTTCTAAACCTCATTTTTGCATCGTCTCATTCTCTTTAAAGTCACCTTAAGCACCTTCTAAACACCATTTTGCATCGTCTCATTCTCTTTAAAGTCACCTTAAGCACCTTCTAAACACCCATTTTGCATCGTCTCATTCTCTTTAAAGTCACCTTAAGCACCTTCTAAACCTCATTTTGCATCGTCTCATTCTCTTTAAGTAACCTTAAGCACCTTCTAAACACCATTTTGCATCGTCTCATTCTCTTTAAAGTAACTTTAAGCACCTTCTAAACCTCATTTTGCATCGTCTCATTCTCTTAAAGTCACCTTAAGCACCTTCTAAACCTCATTTTGCATCGTCTCATTCTCTTTAAAGTCACCTTAACCACCTTCTAAACACCATTTGCATCGTCTCATTCTCTTTAAAGTCACTTTAAGCACCTTCTAAACCTCATTTTGCATCGTCTCATTCTCTTTAAAGTCACCTTAAGCACCTTCTAACACCATTTTGCATCGTCTCATTCTCTTTAAAGTCACCTTAAGCACCTTCTAAACCTCATTTTGCATCGTCTCATTCTCTTTAAAGTCACCTTAAGCACCTTCTAAACACCATTTTGCATCGTCTCATTCTCTTTAAAGTCACTTTAAGCACCTTCTAAACCTCATTTTGCATCGTCTCATTCTCTTAAAGTCACCTTAAGCACCTTCTAAACCTCATTTTGCATCGTCTCATTCTCTTTAAAGTAACCTTAAGCACCTTCTAAACCTCATTTTGCATCGTCTCATTCTCTTTAAAGTCACCTTAAGCACCTTCTAAACACCATTTTGCATCGTCTCATTCTCTTAAAGTCACCTTAAGCACCTTCTAAACCTCATTTGCATCGTCTCATTCTCTTTAAAGTCACTTTAAGCACCTTCTAAACACCATTTTGCATCGTCTCATTCTCTTAAAGTCACCTTAAGCACCTTCTAAACCTCATTTTGCATCGTCTCATTCTCTTTAAAGTCACTTTAAGCACCTTCTAAACACCATTTTGCATCGTCTCATTCTCTTTAAAGTCCACCTTAAGCACCTTCTAAACCTCATTTTGCATCGTCTCATTCTCTTTAAAGTCACCTTAAGCACCTTCTAAACCTCATTTTGCATCGTCTCATTCTCTTTAAAGTCACCTTAAGCACCTTCTAAACACCATTTTGCATCGTCTCATTCTCTTTAAAGTCACCTTAAGCACCTTCTAAACACCATTTTGCATCGTCTCATTCTCTTTAAAGTCACCTTAAGCACCTTCTAAACCTCATTTTGCATCGTCTCATTCTCTTTAAGTAACCTTAAGCACCTTCTAAAACACCATTTTGCATCGTCTCATTCTCTTCAAAGTCACCTTAAGCACCTTCTAAACACCATTTGCATCGTCTCATTCTCTTTAAAGTCACTTTAAGCACCTTCTAAACCTCATTTTGCATCGTCTCATTCTCTTTAAAGTCACATTAAGCACCTTCTAAACACCATTTTGCATCGTCTCATTCTCTTTAAAGTCACCTTAAGCACCTTCTAAACACCATTTTGCATCGTCTCATTCTCTTTAAAGTCCCTTAAGCACCTTCTAAGCCTCATTTTGCATCGTCTCATTCTCTTTAAAGTCACCGTAAGCACCTTCTAAACACCATTTGCATCGTCTCATTCTCTTTAAAGTCACCTTAAGCACCTTCTAAACACCATTTTGCATCGTCTCATTCTCTTTAAAGTAACCTTAAGCACCTTCTAAACACCATTTTGCATCGTCTCATTCTCTTTAAAGTCACCTTAAGCACCTTCCGAAACACCATTTTGCATCGTCTCATTCTCTTTAAAGTCACCTTATGCACCTTCTAAACCTCATTTTGCATCGTCTCATTCTCTTTAAAGTCACCTTAAGCACCTTCTAACCTCATTTTGCATCGTCTCATTCTCCTTTTAAGTCACCTTAAGCACTTCTAAACACATTTGCATCGTCTCATTCTCTTTAAAGTCACCTTAAGCACCTTCTAAACACCATTTTGCATCGTCTCATTCTCTTTAAAGTCACTTTAAGCACCTTCTAACCTCTTTTTGCATCGTCTCATTCTCTTTAAAGTCACCTTAAGCACCTTCTAAAACCTCATTTTGCATCGTCCTCATTCTCTTTAAAGTCCACTTTAATGCACCTTCTAAACTCATTTTGCATCGTCTCATTCTCTTTAAAGTCACCCTAAGCACCTCTAATACCATTTTGCATCGTCTCATTCTCTTTAAAGTCACCTTAAGCACCTTCTAAACACCATTTTGCATCGTCTCATTCTCTTTAAAGTCACCTTAAGCACCTCTAAACACCATTTTGCATCGTCTCATTCTCTTTAAAGTCACTTTAAGCACCTTCTAAACCTCATTTTGCATCGTCTCATTCTCTTTAAAGTCACTTTAAGCACCTTCTAAACCTCATTTTGCATCGTCTCATTCTCTTTAAAGTCACCTTAAGCACCTTCTAAACACCATTTTGCAATAGTCTCATTCTCTTTAAAGTCACTTTAAGCACCTTCTAAACCTCATTTTGCATCGTCTCATTCTCTTTAAAGTACCTTAAGCACCTTCTAAACACCATTTTGCATCGTCTCATTCTCTTTAAAGTACCCTTAAGCACCTTCTAAACACCATTTTGCATCGTCTCATTCTCTTTAAAGTAACCTTAAGCACCTTCTAAACCTCATTTTGCATCGTCTCATTCTCTTTAAAGTCACCTAAAGCACCTTCTAAACACCATTTGGCATCGTCTCATTCTCTTTAAAGTCACCCTAAGCACCTTCTAAACACCATTTTGCATCGTTCTCATTCTCTTTAAAGTCACTTAAGCACCTTCTAAACACCATTTTGCATCGTCCTCATTCTCTTTAAAGTAACCTTAAGCACCTTCTAAACACCATTTTGCATCGTCTCATTCTCTTTAAAGTAACCTTAAGCACCTTCTAAACACCATTTTGCATCGTCTCATTCTCTTTAAAGTCACTTTTAAGCACCTTCTAAACCTCATTTTCCATCGTCTCATTCTCTTTAAGTCACCTTAAGCACCTTCTAAACACCATTTTGCATCGTCTCATTCTCTTTAAAGTCACCTTAAGCACCTTCTAAACCTCATTTTGGATCGTCTCATTCTCTTTAAAGTCACCTTAAGCACCTTCTAAACACCATTTGCATCGTCTCATCTCTTTAAGTCACCTTAAGCACCTTCTAAACACCATTTTGCATCGTCTCATTCTCTTTAAAGTCACCTTAAGCACCTTCTAAACACCATTTTGCATCGTCTCATTCTCTTTAAAGTCACCTTTAAGCACCTGCTATACCTCAATTTTGCATCGTCTCATTCTCTTTAAAGTCACTTGAAGCACCTTCTAAACACCATTTTGCATCGTCTCATTCTCTTTAAAGTAACCTTAAGCACCTTCTAAACACCATTTTGCATCGTCTCATTCTCTTTAAAGTCACCTTAAGCACCTTCTAAACACCATTTTGCATCGTCTCATTCTCTTTAAAGTCACTTTAAGCACCTTCTAAACCTCATTTTGGCATCGTCTCATCTCTTTAAAGTCACCTTAAGCACCTTCTAAACCTCATTTTGCATCGTCTCATTCTCTTTAAAGTCACCTTAAGCACCTTCTAAACACCATTTTGCATCGTCTCATTCTCTTAAAGTCACCTTAAGCACCTTCTAAACCTCATTTTGCATCGTCTCATTCTCTTTAAAGTCACCTTAAGCACCTTCTAAAAACCAATTTTGCAGCGTCTCATTCTCTTAAAGTCACTTTAAGCACCTTCTAAACACCATTTTGCATCGTCTCATTCTCTTTAAAGTCACTTTAAGCACCTTCTAAACACCAGTTTTGCATCGTCTCATTCTCTTAAAGTCACTTTAAGCACCTTCTAAACCTCATTTTGCATCGTCTCATTCTCTTTAAAGTCACTTTAAGCACCTTCTAAACCTCATTGTGCATCGTCTCATTCTCTTTAAGTCACCTTAAGCACCTTCTAAACACCATTTTGCATCGTCTCATTCTCTTGTAAAGTCACTAAGCACCTTCTAAACACCATTTTGCATTCGTCTCATTCTCTTTAAAGTCACCTTTAAGCACCTTCTAAACACCATTTTGGCATCGTCTCATTCTCTTTAAAGTCACTTAAGCACCTTCTAAACACAATTTTGCATCGTCTCATTCTTTTTAAAGTACTTTAAGCACCTTCTAAACCTCATTTTGCATCGTCTCATTCTCTTTAAAGTCACTGTAAGCACCTTCTAAACACCATTTTGCATCGTCTCATTCTCTTTAAAGTCACTTAAGCACCTTCTAAACACCATTTTGCATCGTCTCATTCTCTTTAAAGTCACTTTAAGCACCTTCTAAACCTCATTTTGCATCGTCTCATTCTCTTTAAAGTCACTTTAAGCACCTTCTAACCACATTTTGCATCGTCTCATTCTCTTTAAAGTCACTTTAAGCACCTTCTAAACCTCATTTTGCATCGTCTCATTCTCTTTAAAGTCACCTTAAGCACCTTCTAAACTCATTTTGCATCGTCTCATCTCTTTAAAGTCACCTTAAGCACCTTCTAAACACCATTTTGCATCGTCTCATTCTCTTTAAAGTCACCTTAAGCACCTTCTAAACACCATTTTGCATCTTCTCATTCTCTTTAAAGTCACTTTAAGCACCTTCCTAAACCTCATTTTGCATCGTCTCATTCTCTTTAAAGTCACTTAAGCACCTTCTAAACACCATTTTGCATCGTCTCATTCTCTTTAAAGTCACCTTAAGCACCTTCTAAACACCATTTTGCATCGTCTCATTCTCTTTAAAGTCACTTTAAGCACCTTCTAAACCTCATTTGCATCGTCTCATTCTCTTTAAAGTCACTTTAAGCACCTTCTAAACCTCATTTTGCATCGTCTCATTCTCTTTAAAGTCACTTTAAGCACCTTCTAACCTCATTTTGCATCGTCTCATTCTCTTTAAAGTCACTTTAAGCACCTTCTAAACTCATTTTGCATCGTCTCATTCTCTTAAAGTCACTTTAAGCACCTTCTAAACCCCATTTTGCATCGTCTCATTCACTTTAAAGTCACTTAAGCACCTTCTAAACCTCATTTTGCATCGTCTCATTCTCTTTTAAAGTCACCTTAAGCACCTTCTAAAACCTCATTTTGCATCGTCTCATTCTCTTTAAAGCTCTTAAGCACCTTCTAAACCCATTTTGCATCGTCTCATCTCTTTAAAGTCACGTTAAGCACCTTCTAAACCCTCATTTTGCATCGTCTCATTCTCTTAAAAGGTCACTTTATAAGCACCTTCTA
>NW_026525299.1:0-37473 GCF_943734705.1 Anopheles coustani
TAAACACCATTTTGCATCGTCTCATTCTCTTTAAAGTCACTTTAAGCACCTTCTAAACACCATTTTGCATCGTCTCATTCTCTTTAAAGTCACTTTAAGCACCTTCTAAACACCATTTTGCATAGTCTCATTCTCCTTAAAGTCACTTTAAGCACCTTCTAAACACCATTTTGCATCGTCTCATTCTCTTTAAAGTCACTTTAAGCACCTTCTAAACACCATTTTGCATCGTCTCATTTTCTTTAAAGTCACTTTAAGCACCTTCTAAACCTCATTTTGCATCGTCTCATTCTCTTTAAAGTCACTTTAAGCACCTTCTAAACACCATTTTGCATCGTCTCATTCTCTTTAAAGTCACTTTAAGCACCTTCTAAACACCATTTTGCATCGTCTCATTCTCTTTAAAGTCACTTTAAGCACCTTCTAAACCTCATTTTGCATCGTCTCATTCTCTTTAAAGTCACTTTAAGCACCTTCTAAACCTCATTTTGCATCGGTCTCATTCTCTTTAAAGTCACTTTAAGCACCTTCTAAACACCATTTTGCATCGTCTCATTCTCTTTAAAGTCACTTTAAGCACCTTCTAAACACCATTTTGCATCGTCTCATTCTCTTTAAAGTCACTTTAAGCACCTTCTAAAGACCATTTTGCATCGTCTCATTCTCTTTAAAGTCACTTTAAGCACCTTCTAAAGACCATTTTGCATCGTCTCATTCTCTTTAAAGTCACTTTAAGCACCTTCTAAACACCATTTTGCATCGTCTCATTCTCTTTAAAGTCACTTTAAGCACCTTCTAAACCTCATTTTGCATCGTCTCATTCTCTTTAAAGTCACTTTAAGCACCTTCTAAACCTCATTTTGCATCGTCTCATTCTCTTTAAAGTCACTTTAAGCACCTTCTAAACACCATTTTGCATCGTCTCATTCTCTTTAAAGTCACTTTAAGCACCTTCTAAACCTCATTTTGCATCGTCTCATTCTCTTTAAAGTCACTTTAAGCACCTTCTAAACCTCATTTTGCATCGTCTCATTCTCTTTAAAGTCACTTTAAGCACCTTCTAAAGACCATTTTGCATCGTCTCATTCTCTTTAAAGTCACTTTAAGCACCTTCTAAAGACCATTTTGCATCGTCTCATTCTCTTTAAAGTCACTTTAAGCACCTTCTAAACCTCATTTTGCATCGTCTCATTCTCTTTAAAGTCACTTTAAGCACCTTCTAAACACCATTCTGCATCGTCTCATTCTCTTTAAAGTCACTTTAAGCACCTTCTAAACACCATTTTGCATCGTCTCATTCTCTTTAAAGTCACTTTAAGCACCTTCTAAACACCATTTTGCATCGTCTCATTCTCTTTAAAGTCACTTTAAGCACCTTCTAAACACCATTTTGCATCGTCTCATTCTCTTTAAAGTCACTTTAAGCACCTTCTAAACACCATTTTGCATCGTCTCATTCTCTTTAAAGTCACTTTAAGCACCTTCTAAACACCATTTTGCATAGTCTCATTCTCCTTAAAGTCACTTTAAGCACCTTCTAAACACCATTTTGCATCGTCTCATTCTCTTTAAAGTCACTTTAAGCACCTTCTAAACACCATTTTGCTTCGTCTCATTCTCTTTAAAGTCACTTTAAGCACCTTCTAAACCTCATTTTGCATCGTCTCATTCTCTTTAAAGTCACTTTAAGCACCTTCTAAACACCATTTTGCATCGTCTCATTCTCTTTAAAGTCACTTTAAGCACCTTCTAAACACCATTTTGCATCGTCTCATTCTCTTTAAAGTCACTTTAAGCACCTTCTAAACACCATTTTGCTTCGTCTCATTCTCTTTAAAGTCACTTTAAGCACCTTCTAAACCTCATTTTGCATCGTCTCATTCTCTTTAAAGTCACTTTAAGCACCATCTAAAGACCATTTTGCATCGTCTCATTCTCTTTAAAGCCACTTTAAGCGCCTTCTAATCCTCATTTTGCATCGTCTCATTCTCTTTAAAGTCACTTTAAGCACCTTCTAAACACCATTTTGCATCGTCTCATTCTCTTTAAAGTCACTTTAAGCACCTTCTAAACACCATTTTGCATCGTCTCATTCTCTTTAAAGTCACTTTAAGCACCTTCTAAACACCATTTTGCATCGTCTCATTCTCTTTAAAGTCACTTTAAGCACCTTCTAAACCTAATTTTGCATCGTCTCATTCTCTTTAAAGTCACCTTAAGCACCTTCTAAACACCATTTTGCATCGTCTCATTCTCTTTAAAGTCACTTTAAGCACCTTCTAAACCTCATTTTGCATCGTCTCATTCTCTTTAAAGTCACCTTAAGCACCTTCTAAACACCATTTTGCATCGTCTCATTCTCTTTAAAGTCACTTTAAGCACCTTCTAAACCTCATTTTGCATCGTCTCATTCTCTTTAAAGTCACCTTAAGCACCTTCTAAACACCATTTTGCATCGTCTCATTCTCTTTAAAGTCACTTTAAGCACCTTCTAAACCTCATTTTGCATCGTCTCATTCTCTTTAAAGTCACTTTAAGCACCTTCTAAACACCATTTTGCATCGTCTCATTCTCTTTAAAGTCACTTTAAGCACCTTCTAAACCTCATTTTGCATCGTCTCATTCTCTTTAAAGTCACTTTAAGCACCTTCTAAACCTCATTTTGCATCGTCTCATTCTCTTTAAAGTCACCTTAAGCACCTTCTAAACACCATTTTGCATCGTCTCATTCTCTTTAAAGTCACTTTAAGCACCTTCTAAACACCATTTTGCATCGTCTCATTCTCTTTAAAGTCACTTTAAGCACCTTCTAAACACCATTTTGCATCGTCTCATTCTCTTTAAAGTCACTTTAAGCAAATTCTAAACCTCATTTTGCATCGTCTCATTCTCTTTAAAGTCACTTTAAGCACCTTCTAAACACCATTTTGCATCGTCTCATTCTCTTTAAAGTCACTTTAAGCACCTTCTAAACACCATTTTGCATCGTCTCATTCTCTTTAAAGTCACTTTAAGCACCTTCTAAACACCATTTTGCATCGTCTCATTCTCTTTAAAGTCACTTTAAGCACCTTCTAAACCTCATTTTGCATCGTCTCATTCTCTTTAAAGTCACTTTAAGCACCTTCTAAACCTCATTTTGCATCGTCTCATTCTCTTTAAAGTCACTTTAAGCACCTTCTAAACCTCATTTTGCATCGTCTCATTCTCTTTAAAGTCACCTTAAGCACCTTCTAAACACCATTTTGCATCGTCTCATTCTCTTTAAAGTCACTTTAAGCACCTTCTAAACCTCATTTTGCATCGTCTCATTCTCTTTAAAGTCACTTTAAGCACCTTCTAAACCTCATTTTGCATCGTCTCATTCTCTTTAAAGTCACTTTAAGCACCTTCTAAAGACCATTTTGCATCGTCTCATTCTCTTTAAAGTCACTTTAAGCACCTTCTAAACCTCATTTTGCATCGTCTCATTCTCTTTAAAGTCACTTTAAGCACCTTCTAAACCTCATTTTGCATCGTCTCATTCTCTTTAAAGTCACTTTAAGCACCTTCTAAAGACCATTTTGCATCGTCTCATTCTCTTTAAAGTCACTTTAAGCACCTTCTAAAGACCATTTTGCATCGTCTCATTCTCTTTAAAGTCACTTTAAGCACCTTCTAAACACCATTTTGCATCGTCTCATTCTCTTTAAAGTCACTTTAAGCACCTTCTAAACACCATTTTGCATCGTCTCATTCTCTTTAAAGTCACTTTAAGCACCTTCTAAACACCATTTTGCATAGTCTCATTCTCCTTAAAGTCACTTTAAGCACCTTCTAAACACCATTTTGCATCGTCTCATTCTCTTTAAAGTCACTTTAAGCACCTTCTAAACACCATTTTGCTTCGTCTCATTCTCTTTAAAGTCACTTTAAGCACCTTCTAAACCTCATTTTGCATCGTCTCATTCTCTTTAAAGTCACTTTAAGCACCTTCTAAACACCATTTTGCATCGTCTCATTCTCTTTAAAGTCACTTTAAGCACCTTCTAAACACCATTTTGCATCGTCTCATTCTCTTTAAAGTCACTTTAAGCACCTTCTAAACCTCATTTTGCATCGTCTCATTCTCTTTAAAGTCACTTTAAGCACCTTCTAAACCTCATTTTGCATCGTCTCATTCTCTTTAAAGTCACTTTAAGCACCTTCTAAACACCATTTTGCATCGTCTCATTCTCTTTAAAGTCACTTTAAGCACCTTCTAAACACCATTTTGCATCGTCTCATTCTCTTTAAAGTCACTTTAAGCACCTTCTAAAGACCATTTTGCATCGTCTCATTCTCTTTAAAGTCACTTTAAGCACCTTCTAAAGACCATTTTGCATCGTCTCATTCTCTTTAAAGTCACTTTAAGCACCTTCTAAACACCATTTTGCATCGTCTCATTCTCTTTAAAGTCACTTTAAGCACCTTCTAAACCTCATTTTGCATCGTCTCATTCTCTTTAAAGTCACTTTAAGCACCTTCTAAACCTCATTTTGCATCGTCTCATTCTCTTTAAAGTCACTTTAAGCACCTTCTAAACACCATTTTGCATCGTCTCATTCTCTTTAAAGTCACTTTAAGCACCTTCTAAACCTCATTTTGCATCGTCTCATTCTCTTTAAAGTCACTTTAAGCACCTTCTAAACCTCATTTTGCATCGTCTCATTCTCTTTAAAGTCACTTTAAGCACCTTCTAAAGACCATTTTGCATCGTCTCATTCTCTTTAAAGTCACTTTAAGCACCTTCTAAAGACCATTTTGCATCGTCTCATTCTCTTTAAAGTCACTTTAAGCACCTTCTAAACCTCATTTTGCATCGTCTCATTCTCTTTAAAGTCACTTTAAGCACCTTCTAAACACCATTCTGCATCGTCTCATTCTCTTTAAAGTCACTTTAAGCACCTTCTAAACACCATTTTGCATCGTCTCATTCTCTTTAAAGTCACTTTAAGCACCTTCTAAACACCATTTTGCATCGTCTCATTCTCTTTAAAGTCACTTTAAGCACCTTCTAAACACCATTTTGCATCGTCTCATTCTCTTTAAAGTCACTTTAAGCACCTTCTAAACACCATTTTGCATCGTCTCATTCTCTTTAAAGTCACTTTAAGCACCTTCTAAACACCATTTTGCATAGTCTCATTCTCCTTAAAGTCACTTTAAGCACCTTCTAAACACCATTTTGCATCGTCTCATTCTCTTTAAAGTCACTTTAAGCACCTTCTAAACACCATTTTGCTTCGTCTCATTCTCTTTAAAGTCACTTTAAGCACCTTCTAAACCTCATTTTGCATCGTCTCATTCTCTTTAAAGTCACTTTAAGCACCTTCTAAACACCATTTTGCATCGTCTCATTCTCTTTAAAGTCACTTTAAGCACCTTCTAAACACCATTTTGCATCGTCTCATTCTCTTTAAAGTCACTTTAAGCACCTTCTAAACACCATTTTGCTTCGTCTCATTCTCTTTAAAGTCACTTTAAGCACCTTCTAAACCTCATTTTGCATCGTCTCATTCTCTTTAAAGTCACTTTAAGCACCATCTAAAGACCATTTTGCATCGTCTCATTCTCTTTAAAGCCACTTTAAGCGCCTTCTAATCCTCATTTTGCATCGTCTCATTCTCTTTAAAGTCACTTTAAGCACCTTCTAAACACCATTTTGCATCGTCTCATTCTCTTTAAAGTCACTTTAAGCACCTTCTAAACACCATTTTGCATCGTCTCATTCTCTTTAAAGTCACTTTAAGCACCTTCTAAACACCATTTTGCATCGTCTCATTCTCTTTAAAGTCACTTTAAGCACCTTCTAAACCTAATTTTGCATCGTCTCATTCTCTTTAAAGTCACCTTAAGCACCTTCTAAACACCATTTTGCATCGTCTCATTCTCTTTAAAGTCACTTTAAGCACCTTCTAAACCTCATTTTGCATCGTCTCATTCTCTTTAAAGTCACCTTAAGCACCTTCTAAACACCATTTTGCATCGTCTCATTCTCTTTAAAGTCACTTTAAGCACCTTCTAAACCTCATTTTGCATCGTCTCATTCTCTTTAAAGTCACCTTAAGCACCTTCTAAACACCATTTTGCATCGTCTCATTCTCTTTAAAGTCACTTTAAGCACCTTCTAAACCTCATTTTGCATCGTCTCATTCTCTTTAAAGTCACTTTAAGCACCTTCTAAACACCATTTTGCATCGTCTCATTCTCTTTAAAGTCACTTTAAGCACCTTCTAAACCTCATTTTGCATCGTCTCATTCTCTTTAAAGTCACTTTAAGCACCTTCTAAACCTCATTTTGCATCGTCTCATTCTCTTTAAAGTCACCTTAAGCACCTTCTAAACACCATTTTGCATCGTCTCATTCTCTTTAAAGTCACTTTAAGCACCTTCTAAACACCATTTTGCATCGTCTCATTCTCTTTAAAGTCACTTTAAGCACCTTCTAAACACCATTTTGCATCGTCTCATTCTCTTTAAAGTCACTTTAAGCACCTTCTAAACACCATTTTGCATCGTCTCATTCTCTTTAAAGTCACTTTAAGCAAATTCTAAACCTCATTTTGCATCGTCTCATTCTCTTTAAAGTCACTTTAAGCACCTTCTAAACACCATTTTGCATCGTCTCATTCTCTTTAAAGTCACTTTAAGCACCTTCTAAACACCATTTTGCATCGTCTCATTCTCTTTAAAGTCACTTTAAGCACCTTCTAAACACCATTTTGCATCGTCTCATTCTCTTTAAAGTCACTTTAAGCACCTTCTAAACCTCATTTTGCATCGTCTCATTCTCTTTAAAGTCACTTTAAGCACCTTCTAAACCTCATTTTGCATCGTCTCATTCTCTTTAAAGTCACCTTAAGCACCTTCTAAACACCATTTTGCATCGTCTCATTCTCTTTAAAGTCACTTTAAGCACCTTCTAAACACCATTTTGCATCGTCTCATTCTCTTTAAAGTCACTTTAAGCACCTTCTAAACCTCATTTTGCATCGTCTCATTCTCTTTAAAGTCACTGTTCCCAAATAAGGTTTTTAATGTTCTTGCACTCTTCGAAATAATTAGATTTGGACAGGTTTTGATCTCGAGCATAGGTTATTTTATTCACTCAACTGATTTTATTCCTTGATCGTACCGATAAAACTTTTGTCCTTTTACGTCCGCTTCTGACTTGCTACTGGCTTGCTTATTTCCACTCCTTCCGGCTACTCCGTTGTCAATTCCGCTCCTGGGTTCGAACCTAGCCAGCTATTATGGTAACTATTTTGTATGGTCCGAACGGCTCGAGCAGTTCGAGTACTTTTAAAGTGGACGTTCGTAACACTCCCCCCCAGTACGACAATCCTAATTGTCTTACTCTGTATTCGGGAGAACGTCCAATACTGCAAGCTTAGTAGCCGGGCGCTCGTATAAGGCGCCGGAACCTCGTCCGTGAGGCTTGTAAGTACCTCGTCCGTGAGGCTTTTGAAGGAACAAACTGCCGATAAATTCGTCTTCACGGTTCTTACTAGTCGCTCCCATGACCCGCCCATGTGAGGCGTAAGTGGAGGATTAAATACCCAGTCCGTCTCTGAGTCGATGAATTCGGTGGCTAGTCCATTCAGGTCGATGTGTTCTGCGAGTCTAATCAGTTCACGTTGCGCTCCTATAAAATTGGTTCCTCGGTCGCTGTAGAACTTGCGGGGACGACCTCGTCTGGTGATGAAATTTCTAATCGCCATGATGCAGGAACTGGTTGTCAATGAATTCACCTTTTCCATGTGGATCGCCCGTGTAGTGAGACACGTTGCTAGCATTATCCAACGCCTTTGGTTGCTTCGGCCTACAACTACCTCGATTGGTCCAAAATAATCGACGCCGGTGTGCGCAAATATCGGGGAAAATGCAGCTAGTCGACCGGGTGGTAAATCGCTCATCATCGGTGGCTTTGGCACTGCTCTCTCATTTTTACATTGTTGACATTTGCTCCGGATTTGTACTTGTTCCACTTGCGGCAAAACTTCCACCCATTTAATCCACTCGTTGTATTCTGCTGAGTTCACCTCTTCGTCCCAGTCGACGCCAGATCGCCAAACATCCTGAATCACTACCTTCAAAAAGCACAGATAGTGTGCAATTAGGCCTAGTGGGTCGAAGATCGTCATGAGAACTTTAAGCATCTCTCGCTTGGTTGGGTGACGTTTACCGGTCAATAACTCCTCGTCAAAACGTTGCCAGCCGATTTTATAGGTGAGCATGTCGCTCTGGATGTCCCACCACATTCCCAATACTTTTTCCATCGATGGTTCTGAGGAAAGATCTAAATATTTGTTGACGGGACTGCTCTGTTGAACTGCTGACATGACTTCTGTGGAGTTTGAGATCCAATTCCTGATCTCAAAACCCCCTGCTGCATGTACCAGGCCTACGTCGTTGATCAGCTTCGCCGCCTCTGCCTCCGTTTTAACACTTATCAGCAAGTCATCCACGTAATGAGACTTTACGATAGCACTCCAGGCCTCTGGATGACTAGCTTGATACTGATCTGCGTTGAGGTTCTTGATGTATTGTGCCGTACATGGCGAACAGCAAGCTCCAAAGGTCATGACTTTCATTGCGTACACTGCTGGTTTCCCATCGTCCTTTGTCCACAAAAAACACTGGTACCGTTGGTCCTCGTCGATGATGCCAATTTGATGGAACATCTCGCGGATATCTCCGGCTATACCAATGCGATGAACCCGGAAACGAAGTAGGATGTCGAACAATGGAGTGACGAGATCAGGTCCTTTCAATAACATAGAATTCAGGGATAGCCCTTGGTAAGTTTTGGCAGCTGCATCCCACACTATTCTGACTTTCCCCGGTTTGTTAGGGTTAACGACGGGAAAAATGGGAAGGTACCACTTGACGTCTGCTTGTTCGATTGTGGAAAGTTCACGTATGTAGTCCTTCCGACAATAATCCGCTATGGTTTGCTTGAGCACACGAGCAAGCTCTGGGTACTTTTCCATACGTCTCTCTAGGTTTTGATGTCTGCGCAGCGCCATATCTTTGTTTGGTGGCAAGTTAACGTTATCAAAACGCCAGAGTAGTCCTGTCTCATAACGCGTTCCGTTGAAACTGGTGCGGGTTTGAAGAATGTTCATCGCGCGCTCATCATCGGCGGCCATCAGCGGTTTTGCAGGTTTTGTCACGCCCATATTGTCTAGCGAGAAATACTCCAACAGGGCACGGTGCATATCTGCGTCTACGTTGTCCTCATAGCGATGAATGTATAACGATGGTGGACTCGATGATTTACCCGCGTTACCTCCTACTGGACCGTATACTGTCCAGCCTAGGCTCGTTTTTGCTGCTAGTGGCTCCCCGTAGCGTCCTTCTTTTATTTTCCGTGCTGCTGCTATTTGGGGATGACTCGCACCGATGAGTATCCGCGGTGTAGCATTCTCGTAAGACACTAACGGCAAGCCTTTAAGATGTTGGTATCGATCAGCCAGATGAGTCATATTTGCGGTCTGAGGTGTGAGCTTGAGATGAGCTACTGTTCTAGCCTTCTTCAAAGTGAACTTTCGCCCTGCAGCAACAATCTGAATGTTTACCATTTGCGACTTTGGTTCCGCCCTGATCGTGCCATCGGACCACTTGACGCTGAGCGGGTTGAGCTTTCCATTCAGTTCCATCTCGTCGACTAACGCTTGATCGATGAGCGTTAATTCCGATCCTTCGTCCAGGAGTGCAAACGTATCGATCTGCTTCCCCGCACCTACAACCGTTATTGGTACGTATTTCAACAACACCGACCCGGATACCGATAGGTGGGTGTTGTGGGACACGTTTAGATTTGGATCGATGCGAGGCTGTTGCAACGACGGGTTGGTTCGTTGATGCTCGTTGTGCAGCAGCTGGTGATGTTTCCGCACGCATCCGTGTTTTCCACACAGTTGAAAACTGCAGCACGCTTCGGGTGGGCCTTTGTATTGCTGCAGGCAACTCCTACAAAGCGCGTTCCGGTTCACCACCTCCCAACGCTCCTGACGTGTCATTTGCTGAAAAGTTTTGCATTCAGTTAATAACTTGCAGTTCTTATTGCAAACGACACAACATTGTCCTGTTTCGGTAGTCCGTCGTCTAGGTATGTCTACAGTGTGCGAGTTTACTCGCCTGCCTCGTCTGTCAGACATCTGGGGCACGCTCGGCTTCTTTTGATCCATCTCCGTTGTCGACGGTATTATAACGCCACTAACCGCTTCGGCTAAAGTGAACAACCAGTCACTAAAAGACGAGAGGTTAGCTTCGGGTAAAGTGGCTTTATGTTGTGCCCACTGGAGCTTTACTGTGGGGGGAAGCTTTCCGACTAACTGGTGCAGTAGTGTAACATTGTATAGGTAGTCCGGAATGTCGCACGCCTCCACAGTTGCACAGTAATTTTGCACTGCCACCGCAAAATCCACTAGTGTTTCCAGTCTATCTTCTTTGGGGGTGGGAAGAGCGCCTATCTTCAAAGTCAGTTGATGGATTATACGCTCGGGTTGTCCGTATAACACCCTCAATGTATTTATTATCCGGGCATTGTTGCTTGGGTACATCAACAGACTGCGCACAGCTTCCAGCGCTTTCCCGATGAGGCCGTTTTGCAACCGTATCAAATTCTCCTCCTCGGTAAAGCCACACATTTCAGTGGTGCGGTTGTAGGTTGCAATGAATAGCGGCCAATTTTCAGCGTTCCCATCGAATTTTGGAAGTTCTCGGGAAATCGCCTTACGTGCTGCTACTTTCTCCTTATTCAGCCCAGAGTGTGTTTTAGATTCGGCGATCGTATGCGACCCCGACGGAGCATGGCTTTGCTTAATTGGTGCCTCTGCACTAGTTTGGCGGCTACTAGTCTTACTGGATCGGCTGTAGAGGGAGCAGGCATCCTGGTCTTGTTCTGCTGCTAGGGACAATAACGCATACTTTTTTGCAATATATGCCTGCTCGATGTTTTTTTCTTCTTCCAATTTCCTCAACGAAAGCTCCAGCTCACGAACACGCACTGATGACGCTTGCGAACTATGGGAGGAAAGCGCAGACATGGCCCGCTCCGACTTGATGGCCTTTGCGAGAACAATATTTCCAGATCGCTCACCTATCAACATATCTTTTTGTTCCGTGGCACACACTGACGTACCAGGAACTTTCGGCTCACGCACGTGCTTCGCCATAACCTCTTCTGTGGTTGCCGCTGTGGTTATGTTTCCCGAACTTTCTATGGCTACTATACCACACAATGGCTCACTTGTTGGCTTTTCTCCTTTATTCATGGTGCACACTGACGCTCCAGGAGAATCGATAATCGGCGTACGCACGTGCTTCGCCGAAACCGTGTCTGAACCCACGATCATACTGCTTCCTGAAGCTTCTGGATTTGTCGGGTTCTCCGCATGCGCGGGTTTCGATGTGGGTTTCGGTGTTCGCGTTACTCTTGGCATGTTCAGTCCTCAATTTCACCAAAGGCACGTTTTTCTTTTACTTTTACTATGAGTAGCAAGTCCAAGATACACGATAGTGCGAAAAAAGTTTTATAATGTTCCCAAATAAGGTTTTTAATGTTCTTGCACTCTTCGAAATAATTAGATTTGGACAGGTTTTGATCTCGAGCATAGGTTATTTTATTCACTCAACTGATTTTATTCCTTGATCGTACCGATAAAACTTTTGTCCTTTTACGTCCGCTTCTGACTTGCTACTGGCTTGCTTATTTCCACTCCTTCCGGCTACTCCGTTGTCAATTCCGCTCCTGGGTTCGAACCTAGCCAGCTATTATGGTAACTATTTTGTATGGTCCGAACGGCTCGAGCAGTTCGAGTACTTTTAAAGTGGACGTTCGTAACAGTCACTTTAAGCACCTTCTAAACCTCATTTTGCATCGTCTCATTCTCTTTAAAGTCACCTTAAGCACCTTCTAAACACCATTTTGCATCGTCTCATTCTCTTTAAAGTCACTTTAAGCACCTTCTAAACCTCATTTTGCATCGTCTCATTCTCTTTAAAGTCACTTTAAGCACCTTCTAAACCTCATTTTGCATCGTCTCATTCTCTTTAAAGTCACTTTAAGCACCTTCTAAACCTCATTTTGCATCGTCTCATTCTCTTTAAAGTCACTTTAAGCACCTTCTAAACACCATTTTGCATCGTCTCATTCTCTTTAAAGTCACTTTAAGCACCTTCTAAACACCATTTTGCATCGTCTCATTCTCTTTAAAGTCACCTTAAGCACCTTCTAAACACCATTTTGCATCGTCTCATTCTCTTTAAAGTCACCTTAAGCACCTTCTAAACACCATTTTGCATCATCTCATTCTCTTTAAAGTCACTTTAAGCACCTTCTAAACACCATTTTGCATCGTCTCATTCTCTTTAAAGTCACTTTAAGCACCTTCTAAACCTCATTTTGCATCGTCTCATTCTCTTTAAAGTCACCTTAAGCACCTTCTAAACACCATTTTGCATCGTCTCATTCTCTTTAAAGTCACTTTAAGCACCTTCTAAACCTCATTTTGCATCGTCATTCTCTTTAAAGTCACCTTAAGCACCTTCTAAACCTCATTTTGCATCGTCTCATTCTCTTTAAAGTCACTTTAAGCACCTTCTAAACACCATTTTGCATCGTCTCATTCTCTTTAAAGTCACTTTAAGCACCTTCTAAACCTCATTTTGCATCGTCTCATTCTCTTTAAAGTCACCTTAAGCACCTTCTAAACACCATTTTGCATCGTCTCATTCTCTTTAAAGTCACCTTAAGCACCTTCTAAACCTCATTTTGCATCGTCTCATTCTCTTTAAAGTCACTTTAAGCACCTTCTAAACCTCATTTTGCATCGTCTCATTCTCTTTAAAGTCACTTTAAGCACCTTCTAAACCTCATTTTGCATCGTCTCATTCTCTTTGAAGTCACCTTAAGCACCTTCTAAACCTCATTTTGCATCGTCTCATTCTCTTTAAAGTCACCTTAAGCACCTTCTAAACACTATTTTGCATCGTCTCATTCTCTTTAAAGTCACTTTAAGCACCTTCTAAACCTCATTTTGCATCGTCTCATTCTCTTTAAAGTCACCTTAAGCACCTTCTAAAGACCATTTTGCATCGTCTCATTCTCTTTAAAGTCACTTTAAGCACCTTCTAAACCTCATTTTGCATCGTCTCATTCTCTTTAAAGTCACTTTAAGCACCTTCTAAACCTCATTTTGCATCGTCTCATTCTCTTTAAAGTCACCTTAAGCACCTTCTAAACCTCATTTTGCATCGTCTCATTCTCTTTAAAGTCACCTTAAGCACCTTCTAAACACCATTTTGCATCGTCTCATTCTCTTTAAAGTCACTTTAAGCACCTTCTAAACACCATTTTGCATCGTCTCATTCTCTTTAAAGTCACCTTAAGCACCTTCTAAACACCATTTTGCATCGTCTCATTCTCTTTAAAGTCACCTTAAGCACCTTCTAAACACCATTTTGCATCGTCTCATTCTCTTTAAAGTCACTTTAAGCACCTTCTAAACACCATTTTGCATCGTCTCATTCTCTTTAACACGTTGACTGCCACGCTTATTTTGGTCATGTTTCCCTGCAGGCCAAACTTTTTCTTCATACAATATCGCTGGCTATCATTTTTGATAGCCATGGCCTGCTGGGAAGTGCACAGGTGCTCGAAGCGCACACACACAGCTCGGCAATTGATATTTTTCTGGTTTTTTGCCTTTAACACCTTATTGTTTATTTCTATTGGCGTTATTATTAAATAAATAGCGCCTCAAGATTTCTCCAATAAACGGCTTACGTATTAGCAGCGTGACTGCCTCCGTCTCGTTCACCCAATAGACACGCAACGACATTTAGCGAAAGAGACAAAGCGATTCACATGTGATTCAATAAACAAAAACCTTATACTAAAACAGCTTGTAACTTTTTTCATACCACAGTTATTGTAAAACCAACCACAAATTAAGCTAGACAAGAGATGAAACTATGTAACTACCAAAGGATTTGTAGGTAAGAGTTGTCATTTAGAAGATATAGTACTTCAAAAATCATGGTAGGTGGCTATCAAAAATGATAGCCATGGCCCCCCAGGAAACATCACTGGCTATCAAAAATGATAGCCACGGCAGTCAACGTGTTAAAGTCACTTTAAGCACCTTCTAAACCTCATTTTGCATCGTCTCATTCTCTTTAAAGTCACCTTAAGCACCTTCTAAACCTCATTTTGCATCGTCTCATTCTCTTTAAAGTCACCTTAAGCACCTTCTAAACACCATTTTGCATCGTCTCATTCTCTTTAAAGTCACTTTAAGCACCTTCTAAACACCATTTTGCATCGTCTCATTCTCTTTAAAGTCACTTTAAGCACCTTCTAAACCTCATTTTGCATCGTCTCATTCTCTTTAAAGTCACTTTAAGCACCTTCTAAACCTCATTTTGCATCGTCTCATTCTCTTTAAAGTCACTTTAAGCACCTTCTAAACACCATTTTGCATCGTCTCATTCTCTTTAAAGTCACTTTAAGCACCTTCTAAACCTCATTTTGCATCGTCTCATTCTCTTTAAAGTCACTTTAAGCACCTTCTAAACCTCATTTTGCATCGTCTCATTCTCTTTAAAGTCACCTTAAGCACCTTCTAAACACCATTTTGCATCGCCTCATACTCTTTAAAGTCACTTTAAGCACCTTCTAAACCTCATTTTGCATCGTCTCATTCTCTTTAAAGTCACTTTAAGCACCTTCTAAACCTCATTTTGCATCGTCTCATTCTCTTTAAAGTCACTTTAAGCACCTTCTTAACCTCATTTTGCATCGTCTCATTCTCTTTAAAGTCACTTTAAGCACCTTCTAAACACCATTTTGCATCGTCTCATTCTCTTTAAAGTCACTTTAAGCACCTTCTAAACCTCATTTTGCATCGTCTCATTCTCTTTAAAGTCACTTTAAGCACCTTCTAAACCTCATTTTGCATCGTCTCATTCTCTTTAAAGTCACTTTAAGCACCTTCTAAACACCATTTTGCATCGTCTCATTCTCTTTAAAGTCACTTTAAGCACCTTCTAAACACCATTTTGCATCGTCTCATTCTCTTTAAAGTCACTTTAAGCACCTTCTAAACCTCATTTTGCATCGTCTCATTCTCTTTAAAGTCACTTTAAGCACCTTCTAAACCTCATTTTGCATCGTCTCATTCTCGTTAAAGTCACTTTAAGCACCTTCTAAACCTCATTTTGCATCGTCTCATTCTCTTTAAAGTCACTTTAAGCACCTTCTAAACACCATTTTGCATCGTCTCATTCTCTTTAAAGTCACTTTGAGCACCTTCTAAACACCATTTTGCATCGTCTCATTCTCTTTAAAGTCACTTTAAGCACCTTCTAAACCTCATTTTGCATCGTCTCATTCTCTTTAAAGTCACTTTAAGCACCTTCTAAACACCATTTTGCATCGTCTCATTCTCTTTAAAGTCACTTTAAGCACCTTCTAAACCTCATTTTGCATCGTCTCATTCTCTTTAAAGTCACTCTAAGCACCTTCTAAACACCATTTTGCATCGTCTCATTCTCTTTAAAGTCACTTTAAGCACCTTCTAAACCTCATTTTGCATCGTCTCATTCTCTTTAAAGTCACTTTAAGCACCTTCTAAACCTCATTTTGCATCGTCTCATTCTCTTAAAAGTCACTTTAAGCACCTTCTAAACCTCATTTTGCATCGTCTCATTCTCTTAAAAGTCACTTTAAGCACCTTCTAAACCTCATTTTGCATCGTCTCATTCTCTTTAAAGTCACTTTAAGCACCTTCTAAACCTCATTTTTGCATCGTCTCATTCTCTTTAAAGTCACTTTAAGCACCTTCTAAACCTCATTTTGCATCGTCTCATTCTCTTTAAAGTCACTTTAAGCACCTTCTAAACCTCATTTTGCATCGTCTCATTCTCTTTAAAGTCACTTTAAGCACCTTCTAAACACCATTTTGCATCGTCTCATTCTCTTTAAAGTCACTTTAAGCACCTTCTAAACCTCATTTTGCATCGTCTCATTCTCTTTAAAGTCACTTTAAGCACCTTCTAAACCTCATTTTGCATCGTCTCATTCTCTTAAAAGTCACTTTAAGCACCTTCTAAACCTCATTTTGCATCGTCTCATTCTCTTAAAAGTCACTTTAAGCACCTTCTAAACCTCATTTTGCATCGTCTCATTCTCTTTAAAGTCACTTTAAGCACCTTCTAAACCTCATTTTGCATCGTCTCATTCTCTTTAAAGTCACTTTAAGCACCTTCTAAACCTCATTTTGCATCGTCTCATTCTCTTTAAAGTCACTTTAAGCACCTTCTAAACCTCATTTTGCATCGTCTCATTCTCTTTAAAGTCACTTTAAGCACCTTCTTAACACCATTTTGCATCGTCTCATTCTCTTTAAAGTCACTTTAAGCACCTTCTAAACACCATTTTGCATCGTCTCATTCTCTTTATAGTCACTTTAAGCACCTTCTAAACACCATTTTGCATCGTCTCATTCTCTTTATAGTCACTTTAAGCACCTTCTAAACACCATTTTGCATCGTCTCATTCTCTTTAAAGTCACTTTAAGCACCTTCTTAACACCATTTTGCATCGTCTCATTCTCTTTAAAGTCACTTTAAGCACCTTCTAAACACCATTTTGCATCGTCTCATTCTCTTTAAAGTCACTTTAAGCACCTTCTAAACACCATTTTGCATCGTCTCATTCTCTTTAAAGTCACTTTAAGCACCTTCTAAACACCATTTTGCATCGTCTCATTCTCTTTAAAGTCACTTTAAGCACCTTCTAAACACCATTTTGCATCGTCTCATTCTCTTTAAAGTCACTTTAAGCACCTTCTAAACACCATTTTGCATCGTCTCATTCTCTTTAAAGTCACTTTAAGCACCTTCTAAACACCATTTTGCATCGTCTCATTCTCTTTAAAGTCACTTTAAGCACCTTCTAAACACCATTTTGCATCGTCTCATTCTCTGTAAAGTCACTTTAAGCACCTTCTAAACACCATTTTGCATCGTCTCATTCTCTTTAAAGTCACTTTAAGCACCTTCTAAACACCATTTTGCATCGTCTCATTCTCTTTAAAGTCACTTTAAGCACCTTCTAAACACCATTTTGCATCGTCTCATTCTCTTTAAAGTCACTTTAAGCACCTTCTAAACACCATTTTGCATCGTCTCATTCTCTTTAAAGTCACTTTAAGCACCTTCTAAACACCATTTTGCATCGTCTCATTCTCTTTAAAGTCACTTTAAGCACCTTCTAAACCTCATTTTGCATCGTCTCATTCTCTTTAAAGTCACTTTAAGCACCTTCTAAACCTCATTTTGCATCGTCTCATTCTCTTTAAAGTCACTTTAAGCACCTTCTAAACACCATTTTGCATCGTCTCATTCTCTTTAAAGTCACTTTAAGCACCTTCTAAACACCATTTTGCATCGTCTCATTCTCTTTAAAGTCACTTTAAGCACCTTCTAAACCTCATTTTGCATCGTCTCATTCTCTTTAAAGTCACCTTAAGCACCTTCTAAACACCATTTTGCATCGTCTCATTCTCTTTAAAGTCACTTTAAGCACCTTCTAAACACCATTTTGCATCGTCTCATTCTCTTTAAAGTCACTTTAAGCACCTTCTAAACCTCATTTTGCATCGTCTCATTCTCTTTAAAGTCACTTTAAGCACCTTCTAAACCTCATTTTGCATCGTCTCATTCTCTTTAAAGTCACCTTAAGCACCTTCTAAACACCATTTTGCATCGTCTCATTCTCTTTAAAGTCACCTTAAGCACCTTCTAAACACCATTTTGCATCGTCTCATTCTCTTTAAAGTCACTTTAAGCACCTTCTAAACACCATTTTGCATCGTCTCATTCTCTTTAAAGTCACTTTAAGCACCTTCTAAACCTCATTTTGCATCGTCTCATTCTCTTTAAAGTCACCTTAAGCACCTTCTAAACACCATTTTGCATCGTCTCATTCTCTTTAAAGTCACTTTAAGCACCTTCTAAACCTCATTTTGCATCGTCTCATTCTCTTTAAAGTCACTTTAAGCACCTTCTAAACCTCATTTTGCATCGTCTCATTCTCTTTAAAGTCACCTTAAGCACCTTCTAAACACCATTTTGCATCGTCTCATTCTCTTTAAAGTCACTTTAAGCACCTTCTAAACCTCATTTTGCATCGTCTCATTCTCTTTAAAGTCACTTTAAGCACCTTCTAAACACCATTTTGCATCGTCTCATTCTCTTTAAAGTCACTTTAAGCACCTTCTAAACACCATTTTGCATCGTCTCATTCTCTTTAAAGTCACTTTAAGCACCTTCTAAACCTCATTTTGCATCGTCTCATTCTCTTTAAAGTCACCTTAAGCACCTTCTAAACCTCATTTTGCATCGTCTCATTCTCTTTAAAGTCACCTTAAGCACCTTCTAAACACCATTTTGCATCGTCTCATTCTCTTTAAAGTCACTTTAAGCACCTTCTAAACCTCATTTTGCATCGTCTCATTCTCTTTAAAGTCACTTTAAGCACCTTCTAAACCTCATTTTGCATCGTCTCATTCTCTTTAAAGTCACTTTAAGCACCTTCTAAACACCATTTTGCATCGTCTCATTCTCTTTAAAGTCACTTTAAGCACCTTCTAAACCTCATTTTGCATCGTCTCATTCTCTTTAAAGTCACTTTAAGCACCTTCTAAACCTCATTTTGCATCGTCTCATTCTCTTTAAAGTCACTTTAAGCACCTTCTAAACACCATTTTGCATCGTCTCATTCTCTTTAAAGTCACTTTAAGCACCTTCTAAACCTCATTTTGCATCGTCTCATTCTCTTTAAAGTCACTTTAAGCACCTTCTAAACACCATTTTGCATCGTCTCATTCTCTTTAAAGTCACTTTAAGCACCTTCTAAACCTCATTTTGCATCGTCTCATTCTCTTTAAAGTCACTTTAACCACCTTCTAAACCTCATTTTTTGTCAGAAATACACTATCAAGTTACCACACAAGCAAGCAAGATGGCCATATGATGGATCCATATGATATGAAGCGAAAAATCGGCTAAGTCCGAGATTGGGTCTGTCAGAAATACACTATCAAGTTACCACACAAGCAAGCAAGATGGCCATATGATGGATCCATATGATATGAAGAGAAAAATCGGCTAAGTCCGAGATTGGGTCGGTCGGAAATACACTATCAAGTTACCACACAAGCAAGCAAGATGGCCTAGTGATGGATCCATATAATATGAAGAGAAAAATCGGCTAAGTCCCAGATTGGGTCTGTCTGAAATACACTTCCAAGTTACCACACAAGCAAGCAAGATGGTCTAGTGATGGATCCATATGATATGAAGAGAAAAATCGGCTAAGTCCCAGATTGGGTCTGTCAGAAATACACTATCAAGTTACCACACAAGCAAGCAAGATGGCCTAAGGATGGATCCATATGATATGAAGAGAAAAATCGGCTAAGTCCGAGATTGGGTCTGTCAGAAATACACTATCAAGTTACCACACAAGCAAGCAACATGGCCTAGTGATGGATCCATATAATATGAAGAGAAAAATCGGCTAAGTCCGAGATTGGGTCTGTCAGAAATACACTTCCAAGTTACCACACAAGCAAGCAAGATGGCCTAGTGATGGATCCATATGATATGAAGAGAAAAATCGGCTAAGTCCGAGATTGGGTCTGTCAGACATACACTATCAAGTTACCACACAAGCAAGCAAGATGGCCTAGTGATGGATCCATATGATATGAAGAGAAAAATCGGCTAAGTCCGAGATCGGGTCTGTCAGACATACACTATCAAGTTACCACACAAGCAAGCAAGATGGCCTAGTGATGGATCCATATGATATGAAGAGAAAAATCGGCTAAGTCCGAGATTGGGTCTGTCAGAATTACACTTCCAAGTTGCCACACAAGCAAGCAAGATGGCCTAGTGATGGATCCATATGATATGAAGAGAAAAATCGGCTAAGTCCGAGATTGGGTCTGTCAGAATTACACTTCCAAGTTGCCACACAAGCAAGCTGGATGGCCTAGTGATGGATTCATATAATATGAAAAGAAAAATCGGCTAAGTCCGAGATTGGGTCTGTCAGAAATACACTTCCAAGTTACCACGCAAGCAAGCAAGATGGCCTAGTGATGGATCCATATGATATGAAGAGACAAATCGGCTAAGTCCGAGATTGGGTCTGTCGGAAATACACTTCCAAGTTACCACACAAGCAAGCAAGATGGCCATATGATGGATCCATATGATATGACGAGAAAAATCGGCTAAGTCCCAGATTGGGTCTGTCAGAAATACACTTCCAAGTTACCACACAAGCAAGCAAGATGTCCTAGTGATGGATCCATATGATATGAAGAGAAAAATCGGCTAAGTCCCAGATTGGGTCTGTCAGAAATACACTATCAAGTTACCACACAAGCAAGCAAGATGGCCATATGATGGATCCATATGATATGAAGAGAAAAATCGGCTCATCCTCTTTAAAGTCACCTTAAGCACCTTCTAAACACCATTTTGCATCGTCTCATTCTCTTTAAAGTCACTTTAAGCACCTTCTAAACACCATTTTGCATCGTCTCATTCTCTTTAAAGTCACCTTAAGCACCTTCTAAACACCATTTTGCATCGTCTCATTCTCTTTAAAGTCACTTTAAGCACCTTCTAAACCTCATTTAGCATCGTCTCATTCTCTTTAAAGTCACCTTAAGCACCTTCTAAACACCATTTTGCATCGTCTCATTCTCTTTAAAGTCACTTTAAGCACCTTCTAAACACCATTTTGCATCGTCTCATTCTCTTTAAAGTCACTTTAAGCACCTTCTAAACCTCATTTTGCATCGTCTCATTCTCTTTTAAGTCACCTTAAGCACCTTCTAAACACCATTTTGCATCGTCTCATTCTCTTTAAAGTCACTTTAAGCACCTTCTAAACACCATTTTGCATCGTCTCATTCTCTTTAAAGTCACTTTAAGCACCTTCTAAACACCATTTTGCATCGTCTCATTCTCTTTAAAGTCACTTTAAGCACCTTCTAAACACCATTTTGCATCGTCTCATTCTCTTTAAAGTCACCTTAAGCACCTTCTAAACCTCATTTTGCATCGTCTCATTCTCTTTAAAGTCACTTTAAGCACCTTCTAAACACCATTTTGCATCGTCTCATTCTCTTTAAAGTCACCTTAAGCACCTTCTAAACACCATTTTGCATCGTCTCATTCTCTTTAAAGTCACATTAAGCACCTTCTAAACCTCATTTTGCATCGTCTCATTCTCTTTAAAGTCACTTTAAGCACCTTCTAAACCTCATTTTGCATCGTCTCATTCTCTTTAAAGTCACTTTAAGCACCTTCTAAACCTCATTTTGCATCGTCTCATTCTCTTTAAAGTCACCTTAAGCACCTTCTAAACACCATTTTGCATCGTCTCATTCTCTTTAAAGTCACTTTAAGCACCTTCTAAACCTCATTTTGCATCGTCTCATTCTCTTTAAAGTCACCTTAAGCACCTTCTAAACACCATTTTGCATCGTCTCATTCTCTTTAAAGTCACTTTAAGCACCTTCTAAACCTCATTTTGCATCGTCTCATTCTCTTTAAAGTCACCTTAAGCACCTTCTAAACACCATTTTGCATCGTCTCATTCTCTTTAAAGTCACTTTAAGCACCTTCTAAACACCATTTTGCATCGTCTCATTCTCTTTAAAGTCACTTTAAGCACCTTCTAAACCTCATTTTGCATCGTCTCATTCTCTTTAAAGTCACTTTAAGCACCTTCTAAACACCATTTTGCATCGTCTCATTCTCTTTAAAGTGACTTTAAGCACCTTCTAAACCTCATTTTGCATCGTCTCATTCTCTTTAAAGTCACTTTAAGCACCTTCTAAACCTCATTTTGCATCGTCTCATTCTCTTTAAAGTCACCTTAAGCACCTTCTAAACACCATTTTGCATCGTCTCATTCTCTTTAAAGTCACCTTAAGCACCTTCTAAACACCATTTTGCATCGTCTCATTCTCTTTAAAGTCACTTTAAGCACCTTCTAAACCTCATTTTGCATCGTCTCATTCTCTTTAAAGTCACTTTAAGCACCTTCTAAACCTCATTTTGCATCGTCTCATTCTCTTTAAAGTCACCTTAAGCACCTTCTAAACACCATTTTGCATCGTCTCATTCTCTTTAAAGTCACCTTAAGCACCTTCTAAACACCATTTTGCATCGTCTCATTCTCTTTAAAGTCACTTTAAGCACCTTCTAAACACCATTTTGCATCGTCTCATTCTCTTTAAAGTCACCTTAAGCACCTTCTAAACACCATTTTGCATCGTCTCATTCTCTTTAAAGTCACTTTAAGCACCTTCTAAACACCATTTTGCATCGTCTCATTCTCTTTAAAGTCACTTTAAGCACCTTCTAAACACCATTTTGCATCGTCTCATTCTCTTTAAAGTCACCTTAAGCACCTTCTAAACACCATTTTGCATCGTCTCATTCTCTTTAAAGTCACTTTAAGCACCTTCTAAACCTCATTTTGCATCGTCTCATTCTCTTTAAAGTCACTTTAAGCACCTTCAAAACACCATTTTGCATCGTCTCATTCTCTTTAAAGTCACTTTAAGCACCTTCTAAACCTCATTTTGCATCGTCTCATTCTCTTTAAAGTCACTTTAAGCACCTTCTAAACCTCATTTTGCATCGTCTCATTCTCTTTAAAGTCACTTTAAGCACCTTCTAAACCTCATTTTGCATCGTCTCATTCTCTTTAAAGTCACCTTAAGCACCTTCTAAACACCAATTTGCATCGTCTCATTCTCTTTAAAGTCACTTTAAGCACCTTCTAAACCTCATTTTGCATCGTCTCATTCTCTTTAAAGTCACCTTAAGCACCTTCTAAACACCATTTTGCATCGTCTCATTCTCTTTAAAGTCACTTTAAGCACCTTCTAAACCTCATTTTGCATCGTCTCATTCTCTTTAAAGTCACTTTAAGCACCTTCTAAACCTCATTTTGCATCGTCTCATTCTCTTTAAAGTCACTTTAAGCACCTTCTAAACCTCATTTTGCATCGTCTCATTCTCTTTAAAGTCACCTTAAGCACCTTCTAAACACCATTTTGCATCGTCTCATTCTCTTTAAAGTCACTTTAAGCACCTTCTAAACCTCATTTTGCATCGTCTCATTCTCTTTAAAGTCACCTTAAGCACCTTCTAAACACCATTTTGCATCGTCTCATTCTCTTTAAAGTCACCTTAAGCACCTTCTAAACACCATTTTGCATCGTCTCATTCTCTTTAAAGTCACTTTAAGCACCTTCTAAACACCATTTTGCATCGTCTCATTCTCTTTAAAGTCACTTTAAGCACCTTCTAAACCTCATTTTGCATCGTCTCATTCTCTTTAAAGTCACTTTAAGCACCTTCTAAACACCATTTTGCATCGTCTCATTCTCTTTAAAGTCACTTTAAGCACCTTCTAAACCTCATTTTGCATCGTCTCATTCTCTTTAAAGTCACTTTAAGCACCTTCTAAACCTCATTTTGCATCGTCTCATTCTCTTTAAAGTCACTTTAAGCACCTTCTAAACCTCATTTTGCATCGTCTCATTCTCTTTAAAGTCACCTTAAGCACCTTCTAAACACCATTTTGCATCGTCTCATTCTCTTTAAAGTCACTTTAAGCACCTTCTAAACCTCATTTTGCATCGTCTCATTCTCTTTAAAGTCACCTTAAGCACCTTCTAAACACCATTTTGCATCGTCTCATTCTCTTTAAAGTCACTTTAAGCACCTTCTAAACCTCATTTTGCATCGTCTCATTCTCTTTAAAGTCACTTTAAGCACCTTCTAAACCTCATTTTGCATCGTCTCATTCTCTTTAAAGTCACTTTAAGCACCTTCTAAACCTCATTTTGCATCGTCTCATTCTCTTTAAAGTCACTTTAAGCACCTTCTAAACCTCATTTTGCATCGTCTCATTCTCGTTAAAGTCACTTTAAGCACCTTCTAAACACCATTTTGCATCGTCTCATTCTCTTTAAAGTCACTTTAAGCACCTTCTAAACCTCATTTTGCATCGTCTCATTCTCTTTAAAGTCACTTTAAGCACCTTCTAAACCTCATTTTGCATCGTCTCATTCTCTTTAAAGTCACTTTAAGCACCTTCTAAACACCATTTTGCATCGTCTCATTCTCTTTAAAGTCACTTTAAGCACCTTCTAAACCTCATTTTGCATCGTCTCATTCTCTTTAAAGTCACCTTAAGCACCTTCTAAACACCATTTTGCATCGTCTCATTCTCTTTAAAGTCACTTTACGCACCTTCTAAACCTCATTTTGCATCGTCTCATTCTCTTTAAAGTCACTTTAAGCACCTTCTAAACCTCATTTTGCATCGTCTCATTCTCTTTAAAGTCACTTTAAGCACCTTCTAAACACCATTTTGCATCGTCTCATTCTCTTTAAAGTCACTTTAAGCACCTTCTAAACACCATTTTGCATCGTCTCATTCTCTTTAAAGTCACTTTAAGCACCTTCTAAACCTCATTTTGCATCGTCTCATTCTCTTTAAAGTCACTTTAAGCACCTTCTAAACCTCATTTTGCATCGTCTCATTCTCTTTAAAGTCACCTTAAGCACCTTCTAAACACCATTTTGCATCGTCTCATTCTCTTTAAAGTCACTTTAAGCACCTTCTAAACCTCATTTTGCATCGTCTCATTCTCTTTAAAGTCACCTTAAGCACCTTCTAAACACCATTTTGCATCGTCTCATTCTCTTTAAAGTCACTTTAAGCACCTTGTAAACCTCATTTTGCATCGTCTCATTCTCTTTAAAGTCACCTTAAGCACCTTCTAAACACCATTTTGCATCGTCTCATTCTCTTTAAAGTCACTTTAAGCATCTTCTAAACACCATTTTGCATCGTCTCATTCTCTTTAAAGTCACCTTAAGCACCTTCTAAACACCATTTTGCATCGTCTCATTCTCTTTAAAGTCACTTTAAGCACCTTCTAAACACCATTTTGCATCGTCTCATTCTCTTTAAAGTGACTTTAAGCACCTTCTTAACCTCATTTTGCATCGTCTCATTCTCTTTAAAGTCACCTTAAGCACCTTCTAAACACCATTTTGCATCGTCTCATTCTCTTTAAAGTCACTTTAAGCACCTTCTAAACCTCATTTTGCATCGTCTCATTCTCTTTAAAGTCACTTTAAGCACCTTCTAAACCTCATTTTGCATCGTCTCATTCTCTTTAAAGTCACCTTAAGCACCTTCTAAACACCATTTTGCATCGTCTCATTCTCTTTAAAGTCACTTTAAGCACCTTCTAAACCTCATTTTGCATCGTCTCATTCACTTTAAAGTCACCTTAAGCACCTTCTAAACACCATTTTGCATCGTCTCATTCTCTTTAAAGTCACTTTAAGCACCTTCTAAACCTCATTTTGCATCGTCTCATTCTCTTTAAAGTCACTTTAAGCAGCTTCTAAACCTCATTTTGCATCGTCTCATTCTCTTTAAAGTCACCTTAAGCACCTTCTAAACACCATTTTGCATCGTCTCATTCTCTTTAAAGTCACTTTAAGCACCTTCTAAACACCATTTTGCATCGTCTCATTCTCTTTAAAGTCACTTTAAGCACCTTCTAAACCTCATTTTGCATCGTCTCATTCTCTTTAAAGTCACCTTAAGCACCTTCTAAACACCATTTTGCATCGTCTCATTCTCTTTAAAGTCACCTTAAGCACCTTCTAAACCTCATTTTGCATCGTCTCATTCTCTTTAAAGTCACCTTAAGCACCTTCTAAACCTCATTTTGCATCGTCTCATTCTCTTTAAAGTCACCTTAAGCACCTTCTAAACACCATTTTGCATCGTCTCATTCTCTTTAAAGTCACTTTAAGCACCTTCTAAACCTCATTTTGCATCGTCTCATTCTCTTTAAAGTCACTTTAAGCACCTTCTAAACACCATTTTGCATCGTCTCATTCTCTTTAAAGTCACTTTAAGCACCTTCTAAACCTCATTTTGCATCGTCTCATTCTCTTTAAAGTCACTTTAAGCACCTTCTAAACACCATTTTGCATCGTCTCATTCTCTTTAAAGTCACTTTAAGCACCTTCTAAACCTCATTTTGCATCGTCTCATTCTCTTTAAAGTCACCTTAAGCACCTTCTAAACACCATTTTGCATCGTCTCATTCTCTTTAAAGTCACTTTAAGCACCTTCTAAACCTCATTTTGCATCGTCTCATTCTCTTTAAAGTCACTTTAAGCACCTTCTAAACCTCATTTTGCATCGTCTCATTCTCTTTAAAGTCACTTTAAGCACCTTCTAAACACCATTTTGCATCGTCTCATTCTCTTTAAAGTCACTTTAAGCACCTTCTAAACACCATTTTGCATCGTCTCATTCTCTTTAAAGTCACTTTAAGCACCTTCTAAACCTCATTTTGCATCGTCTCATTCTCTTTAAAGTCACCTTAAGCACCTTCTAAACACCATTTTGCATCGTCTCATTCTCTTTAAAGTCACTTTAAGCACCTTCTAAACACCATTTTGCATCGTCTCATTCTCTTTAAAGTCACTTTAAGCACCTTCTAAACCTCATTTTGCATCGTCTCATTCTCTTTAAAGTCACCTTAAGCACCTTCTAAACACCATTTTGCATCGTCTCATTCTCTTTAAAGTCACTTTAAGCACCTTCTAAAGACCATTTTGCATCGTCTCATTCTCTTTAAAGTCACTTTAAGCACCTTCTAAACACCATTTTGCATCGTCTCATTCTCTTTAAAGTCACTTTAAGCACCTTCTAAACACCATTTTGCATCGTCTCATTCTCTTTAAAGTCACTTTAAGCACCTTCTAAACCTCATTTTGCATCGTCTCATTCTCTTTAAAGTCACCTTAAGCACCTTCTAAACACCATTTTGCATCGTCTCATTCTCTTTAAAGTCACTTTAAGCACCTTCTAAACACCATTTTGCATCGTCTCATTCTCTTTAAAGTCACTTTAAGCACCTTCTAAACCTCATTTTGCATCGTCTCATTCTCTTTAAAGTCACCTTAAGCACCTTCTAAACACCATTTTGCATCGTCTCATTCTCTTTAAAGTCACTTTAAGCACCTTCTAAACACCATTTTGCATCGTCTCATTCTCTTTAAAGTCACTTTAAGCACCTTCTAAACCTCATTTTGCATCGTCTCATTCTCTTTAAAGTCACTTTAAGCACCTTCTAAACACCATTTTGCATCGTCTCATTCTCTTTAAAGTCACTTTAAGCACCTTCTAAACCTCATTTTGCATCGTCTCATTCTCTTTAAAGTCACCTTAAGCACCTTCTAAACACCATTTTGCATCGTCTCATTCTCTTTAAAGTCACTTTAAGCACCTTCTAAACCTCATTTTGCATCGTCTCATTCTCTTTAAAGTCACCTTAAGCACCTTCTAAACACCATTTTGCATCGTCTCATTCTCTTTAAAGTCACTTTAAGCACCTTCTAAACACCATTTTGCATCGTCTCATTCTCTTTAAAGTCACTTTAAGCACCTTCTAAACCTCATTTTGCATCGTCTCATTCTCTTTAAAGTCACCTTAAGCACCTTCTAAACACCATTTTGCATCGTCTCATTCTCTTTAAAGTCACTTTAAGCACCTTCTAAACCTCATTTTGCATCGTCTCATTCTCTTTAAAGTCACTTTAAGCACCTTCTAAACCTCATTTTGCATCGTCTCATTCTCTTTAAAGTCACTTTAAGCACCTTCTAAACCTCATTTTGCATCGTCTCATTCTCTTTAAAGTCTCTTTAAGCACCTTCTAAACACCATTTTGCATCGTCTCATTCTCTTTAAAGTCACTTTAAGCACCTTCTAAACACCATTTTGCATCGTCTCATTCTCTTTAAAGTCACTTTAAGCACCTTCTAAACACCATTTTGCATCGTCTCATTCTCTTTAAAGTCACTTTAAGCACCTTCTAAACCTCATTTTGCATCGTCTCATTCTCTTTAAAGTCACCTTAAGCACCTTCTAAACACCATTTTGCATCGTCTCATTCTCTTTAAAGTCACTTTAAGCACCTTCTAAACCTCATTTTGCATCGTCTCATTCTCTTTAAAGTCACCTTAAGCACCTTCTAAACACCATTTTGCATCGTCTCATTCTCTTTAAAGTCACTTTAAGCACCTTCTAAACCTCATTTTGCATCGTCTCATTCTCTTTAAAGTCACCTTAAGCACCTTCTAAACACCATTTTGCATAGTCTCATTCTCCTTAAAGTCACTTTAAGCACCTTCTAAACACCATTTTGCATCGTCTCATTCTCTTTAAAGTCACTTTAAGCACCTTCTAAACACCATTTTGCATCGTCTCATTCTCTTTAAAGTCACTTTAAGCACCTTCTAAAGACCATTTTGCATCGTCTCATTCTCTTTAAAGTCACTTTAAGCACCTTCTAAACCTCATTTTGCATCGTCTCATTCTCTTTAAAGTCACCTTAAGCACCTTCTAAACACCATTTTGCATCGTCTCATTCTCTTTAAAGTCACTTTAAGCACCTTCTAAACACCATTTTGCATCGTCTCATTCTCTTTAAAGTCACTTTAAGCACCTTCTAAACCTCATTTTGCATCGTCTCATTCTCTTTAAAGTCACCTTAAGCACCTTCTAAACACCATTTTGCATCGTCTCATTCTCTTTAAAGTCACTTTAAGCACCTTCTAAACCTCATTTTGCATCGTCTCATTCTCTTTAAAGTCACCTTAAGCACCTTCTAAACACCATTTTGCATCGTCTCATTCTCTTTAAAGTCACTTTAAGCACCTTCTAAACCTCATTTTGCATCGTCTCATTCTCTTTAAAGTCACTTTAAGCACCTTCTAAACACCATTTTGCATCGTCTCATTCTCTTTAAAGTCACTTTAAGCACCTTCTAAACACCATTTTGCATCGTCTCATTCTCTTTAAAGTCACTTTAAACACCTTCTAAACCTCATTTTGCATCGTCTCATTCTCTTTAAAGTCACCTTAAGCACCTTCTAAACACCATTTTGCATCGTCTCATTCTCTTTAAAGTCACTTTAAGCACCTTCTAAACCTCATTTTGCATCGTCTCATTCTCTTTAAAGTCACCTTAAGCACCTTCTAAACACCATTTTGCATCGTCTCATTCTCTTTAAAGTCACTTTAAGCACCTTCTAAACACCATTTTGCATCGTCTCATTCTCTTTAAAGTAACTTTAAGCACCTTCTAAACACCATTTTGCATCGTCTCATTCTCTTTAAAGTCACTTTAAGCACCTTCTAAACACCATTTTGCATCGTCTCATTCTCTTTAAAGTCACTTTAAGCACCTTCTAAACACCATTTTGCATCGTCTCATTCTCTTTAAAGTCACTTTAAGCACCTTCTAAACACCATTTTGCATCGTCTCATTCTCTTTAAAGTCACTTTAAGCACCTTCTAAACCTCATTTTGCATCGTCTCATTCTCTTTAAAGTCACTTTAAGCACCTTCTAAACCTCATTTTGCATCGTCTCATTCTCTTTAAAGTGACTTTAAGCACCTTCTAAACCTCATTTTGCATCGTCTCATTCTCTTTAAAGTCACTTTAAGCACCTTCTAAACCTCATTTTGCATCGTCTCATTCTCTTTAAAGTCACCTTAAGCACCTTCTAAACACCATTTTGCATCGTCTCATTCTCTTTAAAGTCACTTTAAGCACCTTCTAAACCTCATTTTGCATCGTCTCATTCTCTTTAAAGTCACTTTAAGCACCTTCTAAACACCATTTTGCATCGTCTCATTCTCTTTAAAGTCACTTTAAGCACCTTCTAAACCTCATTTTGCATCGTCTCATTCTCTTTAAAGTCACCTTAAGCACCTTCTAAACACCATTTTGCATCGTCTCATTCTCTTTAAAGTCACTTTAAGCACCTTCTAAACCTCATTTTGCATCGTCTCATTCTCTTTAAAGTCACTTTAAGCACCTTCTAAACCTCATTTTGCATCGTCTCATTCTCTTTAAAGTCACTTTAAGCACCTTCTAAACCTCATTTTACATCGTCTCATTCTCTTTAAAGTCACTTTAAGCACCTTCTAAACCTCATTTTGCATCGTCTCATTCTCTTTAAAGTCACCTTAAGCACCTTCTAAACACCATTTTGCATCGTCTCATTCTCTTTAAAGTCACCTTAAGCACCTTCTAAACCTCATTTTGCATCGTCTCATTCTCTTTAAAGTCACCTTAAGCACCTTCTAAACCTCATTTTGCATCGTCTCATTCTCTTTAAAGTCACCTTAAGCACCTTCTAAACACTATTTTGCATCGTCTCATTCTCTTTAAAGTCACCTTAAGCACCTTCTAAACACCATTTTGCATCGTCTCATTCTCTTTAAAGTCACTTTAAGCACCTTCTAAACCTCATTTTGCATCGTCTCATTCTCTTTAAAGTCACCTTAAGCACCTTCTAAACCTCATTTTGCATCGTCTCATTCTCTTTAAAGTCACTTTAAGCACCTTCTAAACCTCATTTTGCATCGTCTCATTCTCTTTAAAGTCACCTTAAGCACCTTCTAAACACCATTTTGCATCGTCTCATTCTCTTTAAAGTCACTTTAAGCACCTTCTAAACCTCATTTTGCATCGTCTCATTCTCTTTAAAGTCACCTTAAGCACCTTCTAAACACCATTTTGCATCGTCTCATTCTCTTTAAAGTCACTTTAAGCACCTTCTAAACCTCATTTTGCATCGTCTCATTCTCTTTAAAGTCACCTTAAGCACCTTCTAAACACCATTTTGCATCGTCTCATTCTCTTTAAAGTCACTTTAAACACCTTCTAAACACCATTTTGCATCGTCTCATTCTCTTTAAAGTCACTTTAAGCACCTTCTAAACCTCATTTTGCATCGTCTCATTCTCATTAAAGTCACTTTAAGCACCTTCTAAACACCATTTTGCATCGTCTCATTCTCTTTAAAGTCACTTTAAGCACCTTCTAAACCTCATTTTGCATCGTCTCATTCTCTTTAAAGTCACCTTAAGCACCTTCTAAACACCATTTTGCATCGTCTCATTCTCTTTAAAGTCACTTTAAGCACCTTCTAAACCTCATTTTGCATCGTCTCATTCTCTTTAAAGTCACTTTAAGCACCTTCTAAACCTCATTTTGCATCGTCTCATTCTCTTTAAAGTCACTTTAAGCACCTTCTAAACCTCATTTTGCATCGTCTCATTCTCTTTAAAGTCACTTTAAGCACCTTCTAAACCTCATTTTGCATCGTCTCATTCTCTTTAAAGTCACTTTAAGCACCTTCTAAACCTCATTTTGCATCGTCTCATTCTCTTTAAAGTCACTTTAAGCACCTTCTAAACACCATTTTGCATCGTCTCATTCTCTTTAAAGTCACTTTAAGCACCTTCTAAACCTCATTTTGCATCGTCTCATTCTCTTTAAAGTCACCTTAAGCACCTTCTAAACACCATTTTGCATCGTCTCATTCTCTTTAAAGTCACTTTAAGCACCTTCTAAACACCATTTTGCATCGTCTCATTCTCTTTAAAGTCACTTTAAGCACCTTCTAAACCTCATTTTGCATCGTCTCATTCTCTTTAAAGTCACCTTAAGCACCTTCTAAACACCATTTTGCATCGTCTCATTCTCTTTAAAGTCACTTTAAGCACCTTCTAAACCTCATTTTGCATCGTCTCATTCTCTTTAAAGTCACTTTAAGCACCTTCTAAACCTCATTTTGCATCGTCTCATTCTCTTTAAAGTCACTTTAAGCACCTTCTAAACCTCATTTTGCATCGTCTCATTCTCTTTAAAGTCACTTTAAGCACCTTCTAAACCTCATTTTGCATCGTCTCATTCTCTTTAAAGTCACCTTAAGCACCTTCTAAACACCATTTTGCATCGTCTCATTCTCTTTAAAGTCACTTTAAGCACCTTCTAAACCTCATTTTGCATCGTCTCATTCTCTTTAAAGTCACCTTAAGCACCTTCTAAACACCATTTTGCATCGTCTCATTCTCTTTAAAGTCACTTTAAGCACCTTCTAAACCTCATTTTGCATCGTCTCATTCTCTTTAAAGTCACCTTAAGCACCTTCTAAACACCATTTTGCATCGTCTCATTCTCTTTAAAGTCACTTTAAGCACCTTCTAAACCTCATTTTGCATCGTCTCATTCTCTTTAAAGTCACTTTAAGCACCTTCTAAACACCATTTTGCATCGTCTCATTCTCTTTAAAGTCACTTTAAGCACCTTCTAAACACCATTTTGCATCGTCTCATTCTCTTTAAAGTCACTTTAAGCACCTTCTAAACCTCATTTTGCATCGTCTCATTCTCTTTAAAGTCACCTTAAGCACCTTCTAAACACCATTTTGCATCGTCTCATTCTCTTTAAAGTCACTTTAAGCACCTTCTAAACCTCATTTTGCATCGTCTCATTCTCTTTAAAGTCACCTTAAGCACCTTCTAAACACCATTTTGCATCGTCTCATTCTCTTTAAAGTCACTTTAAGCACCTTCTAAACACCATTTTGCATCGTCTCATTCTCTTTAAAGTCACTTTAAGCACCTTCTAAACCTCATTTTGCATCGTCTCATTCTCTTTAAAGTCACCTTAAGCACCTTCTAAACACCATTTTGCATCGTCTCATTCTCTTTAAAGTCACTTTAAGCACCTTCTAAACCTCATTTTGCATCGTCTCATTCTCTTTAAAGTCACTTTAAGCACCTTCTAAACCTCATTTTGCATCGTCTCATTCTCTTTAAAGTCACTTTAAGCACCTTCTAAACACCATTTTGCATCGTCTCATTCTCTTTAAAGTCACTTTAAGCACCTTCTAAACCTCATTTTGCATCGTCTCATTCTCTTTAAAGTCACCTTAAGCACCTTCTAAACACCATTTTGCATCGTCTCATTCTCTTTAAAGTCACTTTAAGCACCTTCTAAACCTCATTTTGCATCGTCTCATTATCTTTAAAGTCACCTTAAGCACCTTCTAAACACCATTTTGCATCGTCTCATTCTCTTTAAAGTCACTTTAAGCACCTTCTAAACACCATTTTGCATCGTCTCATTCTCTTTAAAGTCACTTTAAGCACCTTCTAAACCTCATTTTGCATCGTCTCATTCTCTTTAAAGTCACTTTAAGCACCTTCTAAACACCATTTTGCATCGTCTCATTCTCTTTAAAGTCACTTTAAGCACCTTCTAAACACCATTTTGCATCGTCTCATTCTCTTTAAAGTCACTTTAAGCACCTTCTAAACACCATTTTGCATCGTCTCATTCTCTTTAAAGTCACTTTAAGCACCTTCTAAACACCATTTTGCATCGTCTCATTCTCTTTAAAGTCACTTTAAGCATCTTCTAAACCTCATTTTGCATCGTCTCATTCTCTTTAAAGTCACTTTAAGCACCTTCTAAACCTCATTTTGCATCGTCTCATTCTCTTTAAAGTGACTTTAAGCACCTTCTAAACCTCATTTTGCATCGTCTCATTCTCTTTAAAGTCACTTTAAGCACCTTCTAAACCTCATTTTGCATCGTCTCATTCTCTTTAAAGTCACCTTAAGCACCTTCTAAACACCATTTTGCATCGTCTCATTCTCTTTAAAGTCACTTTAAGCACCTTCTAAACCTCATTTTGCATCGTCTCATTCTCTTTAAAGTCACTTTAAGCACCTTCTAAACCTCATTTTGCATCGTCTCATTCTCTTTAAAGTCACCTTAAGCACCTTCTAAACACCATTTTGCATCGTCTCATTCTCTTTAAAGTCACTTTAAGCACCTTCTAAACCTCATTTTGCATCGTCTCATTCTCTTTAAAGTCACCTTAAGCACCTTCTAAACACCATTTTGCATCGTCTCATTCTCTTTAAAGTCACTTTAAGCACCTTCTAAACCTCATTTTGCATCGTCTCATTCTCTTTAAAGTCACTTTAAGCACCTTCTAAACACCATTTTGCATCGTCTCATTCTCTTTAAAGTCACTTTAAGCACCTTCTAAACACCATTTTGCATCGTCTCATTCTCTTTAAAGTCACTTTAAGCACCTTCTAAACACCATTTTGCATCGTCTCATTCTCTTTAAAGTCACTTTAAGCACCTTCTAAACACCATTTTGCATCGTCTCATTCTCTTTAAAGTCACTTTAAGCACCTTCTAAACCTCATTTTGCATCGTCTCATTCTCTTTAAAGTCACCTTAAGCACCTTCTAAACACCATTTTGCATCGTCTCATTCTCTTTAAAGTCACTTTAAGCACCTTCTAAACACCATTTTGCATCGTCTCATTCTCTTTAAAGTTTGCATCGTCTCATTCTCTTTAAGCACCTTCTAAACACCATTTTGCATCGTCTCATTCTCTTTAAAGTCACTTTAAGCACCTTCTAAACCTCATTTTGCATCGTCTCATTCTCTTTAAAGTCACCTTAAGCACCTTCTAAACACCATTTTGCATCGTCTCATTCTCTTTAAAGTCACTTTAAGCACCTTCTAAACCTCATTTTGCATCGTCTCATTCTCTTTAAAGTCACCTTAAGCACCTTCTAAACACCATTTTGCATCGTCTCATTCTCTTTAAAGTCACTTTAAGCACCTTCTAAACACCATTTTGCATCGTCTCATTCTCTTTAAAGTCACTTTAAGCACCTTCTAAACCTCATTTTGCATCGTCTCATTCTCTTTAAAGTCACCTTAAGCACCTTCTAAACACCATTTTGCATCGTCTCATTCTCTTTAAAGTCACTTTAAGCACCTTCTAAACCTCATTTTGCATCGTCTCATTCTCTTTAAAGTCACTTTAAGCACCTTCTAAACCTCATTTTGCATCGTCTCATTCTCTTTAAAGTCACTTTAAGCACCTTCTAAACCTCATTTTGCATCGTCTCATTCTCTTTAAAGTCACTTTAAGCACCTTCTAAATTTCATTTTGCATCGTCTCATTCTCTTTAAAGTCACCTTAAGCACCTTCTAAACACCATTTTGCATCGTCTCATTCTCTTTAAAGTCACTTTAAGCACCTTCTAAACCTCATTTTGCATCGTCTCATTCTCTTTAAAGTCACCTTAAGCACCTTCTAAACACCATTTTGCATCGTCTCATTCTCTTTAAAGTCACTTTAAGCACCTTCTAAACCTCATTTTGCATCGTCTCATTCTCTTTAAAGTCACCTTAAGCACCTTCTAAACACCATTTTGCATCGTCTCATTCTCTTTAAAGTCACTTTAAGCACCTTCTAAACCTCATTTTGCATCGTCTCATTCTCTTTAAAGTCACTTTAAGCACCTTCTAAACACCATTTTGCATCGTCTCATTCTCTTTAAAGTCACTTTAAGCACCTTCTAAACACCATTTTGCATCGTCTCATTCTCTTTAAAGTCACTTTAAGCACCTTCTAAACCTCATTTTGCATCGTCTCATTCTCTTTAAAGTCACCTTAAGCACCTTCTAAACACCATTTTGCATCGTCTCATTCTCTTTAAAGTCACTTTAAGCACCTTCTAAACCTCATTTTGCATCGTCTCATTCTCTTTAAAGTCACCTTAAGCACCTTCTAAACACCATTTTGCATCGTCTCATTCTCTTTAAAGTCACTTTAAGCACCTTCTAAACACCATTTTGCATCGTCTCATTCTCTTTAAAGTCACTTTAAGCACCTTCTAAACCTCATTTTGCATCGTCTCATTCTCTTTAAAGTCACCTTAAGCACCTTCTAAACACCATTTTGCATCGTCTCATTCTCTTTAAAGTCACTTTAAGCACCTTCTAAACCTCATTTTGCATCGTCTCATTCTCTTTAAAGTCACTTTAAGCACCTTCTAAACCTCATTTTGCATCGTCTCATTCTCTTTAAAGTCACTTTAAGCACCTTCTAAACACCATTTTGCATCGTCTCATTCTCTTTAAAGTCACTTTAAGCACCTTCTAAACCTCATTTTGCATCGTCTCATTCTCTTTAAAGTCACCTTAAGCACCTTCTAAACACCATTTTGCATCGTCTCATTCTCTTTAAAGTCACTTTAAGCACCTTCTAAACCTCATTTTGCATCGTCTCATTCTCTTTAAAGTCACCTTAAGCACCTTCTAAACACCATTTTGCATCGTCTCATTCTCTTTAAAGTCACTTTAAGCACCTTCTAAACACCATTTTGCATCGTCTCATTCTCTTTAAAGTCACTTTAAGCACCTTCTAAACACCATTTTGCATCGTCTCATTCTCTTTAAAGTCACTTTAAGCACCTTCTAAACACCATTTTGCATCGTCTCATTCTCTTTAAAGTCACTTTAAGCACCTTCTAAACACCATTTTGCATCGTCTCATTCTCTTTAAAGTCACTTTAAGCACCTTCTAAACACCATTTTGCATCGTCTCATTCTCTTTAAAGTCACTTTAAGCACCTTCTAAACACCATTTTGCATCGTCTCATTCTCTTTAAAGTCACTTTAAGCATCTTCTAAACCTCATTTTGCATCGTCTCATTCTCTTTAAAGTCACTTTAAGCACCTTCTAAACCTAATTTTGCATCGTCTCATTCTCTTTAAAGTGACTTTAAGCACCTTCTAAACCTCATTTTGCATCGTCTCATTCTCTTTAAAGTCACTTTAAGCACCTTCTAAACCTCATTTTGCATCGTCTCATTCTCTTTAAAGTCACTTTAAGCACCTTCTAAACACCATTTTGCATCGTCTCATTCTCTTTAAAGTCACTTTAAGCACCTTCTAAACCTCATTTTGCATCGTCTCATTCTCTTTAAAGTCACTTTAAGCACCTTCTAAACACCATTTTGCATCGTCTCATTCTCTTTAAAGTCACTTTAAGCACCTTCTAAACCTCATTTTGCATCGTCTCATTCTCTTTAAAGTCACTTTAAGCACCTTCTAAACCTCATTTTGCATCGTCTCATTCTCTTTAAAGTCACTTTAAGCACCTTCTAAACCTCATTTTGCATCGTCTCATTCTCTTTAAAGTCACCTTAAGCACCTTCTAAACACCATTTTGCATCGTCTCATTCTCTTTAAAGTCACTTTAAGCACCTTCTAAACCTCATTTTGCATCGTCTCATTCTCTTTAAAGTCACCTTAAGCACCTTCTAAACACCATTTTGCATCGTCTCATTCTCTTTAAAGTCACTTTAAGCACCTTCTAAACACCATTTTGCATCGTCTCATTCTCTTTAAAGTCACTTTAAGCACCTTCTAAACACCATTTTGCATCGTCTCATTCTCTTTAAAGTCACTTAAGCACCTTCTAAACACCATTTTGCATCGTCTCATTCTCTTTAAAGTCACTTTAAGCACCTTCTAAACCTCATTTTGCATCGTCTCATTCTCTTTAAAGTCACCTTAAGCACCTTCTAAACACCATTTTGCATCGTCTCATTCTCT
>NW_026525300.1:0-37101 GCF_943734705.1 Anopheles coustani
AGAGAATGAGGACGATGGCAAAATGGTGTTTAGAAGGTGCTTAAGGTGACTTTAAAGAGAATGAGACGATGCAAAATGGGTTTAGAAGGTGCTTAAGGTGACTTTAAAGAGAATGAGACGATGCAAAATGGTGTTTAGAAGGTGCTTAAAGTGACTTTAAAGAGAATGAGACGATGCAAAATGGTGTTTAGAAGGTGCTTAAGGTGACTTTAAAGAGAATGAGACGATGCAAAATGGTGTTTTAGAAGGTGCTTAAGGGACTTTAAAGAGAATGAGACGATGCAAAATGGTGTTTAGAAGGTGCTTAAAGTGACTTTAAAGAGAATGAGACGATGCAAATTGGTTTAGAAGGTGCTTAAGGTGACTTTAAAGAGAATGAACGATGCAAAATGAGGTTTAGAAGGTGCTTAAAGGTGACTTTAAAGAGAATGAGACGATGCAAAATGGTGTTTAGAAGGTGCTTAAGGTGACTTTAAAGAGAATGAGACGATGCAAAATGAGGTTTAGAAGGTGCTTAAAGTGACTTTAAAGAGAATGAGACGATGCAAAATGGTGTTTAGAAGGTGCTTAAGGTTACTTTAAAGAGAATGAGACGATGCAAAATGAGGTTTAGAAGGTGCTTAAGGTTACTTTAAAGAGAATGAGACGATGCAAAATGAGGTTTAGAAGGTGCTTAAAGTGACTTTAAAGAGAATGAGACGATGCAAAATGGTGTTTAGAAGGTGCTTAAAGTGACTTTAAAGAGAATGAGACGATGCAAAAATGGTGTTTAGAAGGTGCTTAAGGTGACTTTAAAGAGAATGAGACGATGCAAAATGGTGTTTAGAAGGTGCTTAAAGTGACTTTAAAGAGAATGAGACGATGCAAAATGGTGTTTAGAAGGTGCTTAAGGTGACTTTAAAGAGAATGAGACGATGCAAAATGAGGTTTAGAAGGTGCTTAAAGTGACTTTAAAGAGAATGAGACGATGCAAAATGGTTTAGAAGGTGCTTAAGGTGACTTTAAAGAGATGAGACGATGCAAAATGAGGTTTAGAAGGTGCTTAAGTGACTTTAAAGAGAATGAGACGATGCAAAATGGTGTTTAGAAGGTGCTTAAGGTTACTTTAAAGAGAATGAGACGATGCAAAATGAGGTTTAGAAGGTGCTTAAAGTGACTTTAAAGAGAATGAGACGATGCAAAATGAGGTTTAGAAGGTGCTTAAGGTGACTTTAAAGAGAATGAGACGATGCAAAATGGTGTTTAGAAGGTGCTTAAAGTGACTTTAAAGAGAATGAGACGATGCAAAATGGTGTTTAGAAGGTGCTTAAGGTGACTTTTAAAGAGAATGAGACGATGCAAAATGGTGTTTAGAAGGTGCTTAAGGTGACTTTAAAGAGAATGAGACGATGCAAAATGGTGTTTAGAAGGTGCTTAAGGTGACTTTAAAGAGAATGAGACGATGCAAAAATGGTGTTTAGAAGGTGCTTAAGGTGACTTTAAAGAGAATGAGACGATGCAAAATGGTGTTTAGAAGGTGCTTAAAGTGACTTTAAAGAGAATGAGACGATGCAAAATGGTGTTTAGAAGGTGCTTAAGGTGACTTTAAAGAGAATGAGACGATGCAAAATGAGGTTTTAGAAGGTGCTTAAGGTGACTTTAAAGAGAATGAGACGATGCAAAATGAGGTTTAGAAGGTGCTTAAAGTGACTTTAAAGAGAATGAGACGATGCAAAATGGTGTTTAGAAGGTGCTTAAGGTGACTTTAAAGAGAATGAGACGATGCAAAATGGTGTTTAGAAGGTGCTTAAGGTTACTTTAAAGAGAATGAGACGATGCAAAATGAGGTTTAGAAGGTGCTTAAAGTGACTTTAAAGAGAATGAGACGATGCAAAATGGTGTTTAGAAGGTGCTTAAGGTGACTTTAAAGAGAATGAGACGATGCAAAATGGTGTTTAGAAGGTGCTTAAAGTGACTTTAAAGAGAATGAGACGATGCAAAATGAGGTTTAGAAGGTGCTTAAAGTGACTTTAAAGAGAATGAGACGATGCAAAATGGTGTTTAGAAGGTGCTTAAGGTGACTTTAAAGAGAATGAGGACGATGCAAAATGGTGTTTAAAAGGTGCTTAAGGTTACTTTAAAGAGAATGAGACGATGCAAAATGGTGTTTAGAAGGTGCTTAAGGTGACTTTAAAGAGAATGAGACGATGCAAAATGAGGTTTAGAAGGTGCTTAAGTGACTTTAAAGAGAATGAGACGATGCAAAATGGTGTTTAGAAGGTGCTTAAGGTTACTTTAAAGAGAATGAGACGATGCAAAATGATGTTTAGAAGGTGCTTAAGGTGACTTTAAAGAGAATGAGACGATGCAAAATGAGGTTTAGAAGGTGCTTAAGGTGACTTTAAAGAGAATGAGACGATGCAAAATGGTGTTTAGAAGGTGCTTAAAGTGACTTTAAAGAGAATGAGACGATGCAAAATGGTGTTTAGAAGGTGCTTAAGGTGACTTTAAAGAGAATGAGACGATGCAAAATGGTGTTTAGAAGGTGCTTAAGGTGACTTTAAAGAGAATGAGACGATGCAAAATGGTGTTTAGAAGGTGCTAAAGGACTTTAAAGAGAATGAGACGATGCAAAATGGTGTTTAGAAGGTGCTTAAGATGAGACGATGCAAAGAGGTTAAGAGATTAGGACGATGCAAAATGGTGTTTAGAAGGTGCTTAAAGTGACTTAAGAGAATGAGACGATGCAAAATGGTGTTTAGAAGGTGCTTAAAGTGACTTTAAAGAGAATGAGACGATGCAAAATGGTGTTTAGAAGGTGCTTAAGGTGACTTTAAAGAGAATGAGACGATGCAAAATGGTGTTTAGAAGGTGCTTAAAGTGACTTTAAAGAGAATGAGACGATGCAAAATGGTGTTTAGAAGGTGCTTAAAGGTGACTTTAAAGAGAATGAGACGATGCAAAATGGTGTTTAGAAGGTGCTTAAGGTGACTTTAAAGGTGACTTTAAAGAGAATGAGACGATGCAAAATGAGGTTTAGAAGGTGCATTAAAGTGACTTTAAAGAGAATGAGACGATGCAAAATGGTGTTTAGAAGGTGCTTAAAGTGACTTTAAAGAGAATGAGACGATGCAAAATGAGGTTTAGAAGGTGCTTAAAGTGACTTTAAAGAGAATGAGACGATGCAAAATGGTGTTTAGAAGGTGCTTAAGGTTACTTTAAAGAGAATGAGACGATGCAAAATGGTGTTTAGAAGGTGCTTAAGGTGACTTTAAAGAGAATGAGACGATGCAAAATGGTGTTTAGAAGGTGCTTAAAGTGACTTTAAAGAGAATGAGACGATGCAAAATGGTGTTTAGAAGGTGCTTAAGGTGACTTTAAAGAGAATGAGACGATGCAAAATGAGGTTTAGAAGGTGCTTAAGGTGACTTTAAAGAGAATGAGACGATGCAAAATGAGGTTTAGAAGGTGCTTAAAGTGACTTTAAAGAGAATGAGACGATGCAAAATGGTGTTTAGAAGGTGCTTAAGGTGACTTTAAAGAGAATGAGACGATGCAAAATGGTGTTTAGAAGGTGCTTAAGGTTACTTTAAAGAGAATGAGACGATGCAAAATGAGGTTTAGAAGGTGCTTAAGTGACTTTAAAGAGAATGAGACGATGCAAAATTGGTGTTTTAGAAGGTGCTTAAAGTGACTTTAAAGAGAATGAGACGATGCAAAATGGTGTTTAGAAGGTGCTTAAGGTGACTTTAAAGAGAATGAGACGATGCAAAATGGTGTTTAGAAGGTGCTTAAAGTGACTTTAAAGAGAATGAGACGATGCAAAATGGTGTTTAGAAGGTGCTTAAGGTGACTTTAAAGAGAATGAGACGATGCAAAATGAGGTTTAGAAGGTGCTTAAAGTGACTTTAAAGAGAATGAGACGATGCAAAATGGTGTTTAGAAGGTGCTTAAGGTGACTTTAAAGAGAATGAGACGATGCAAAATGAGGTTTAGAAGGTGCTTAAAGTGACTTAAAAGAGAATGAGACGATGCAAAATGGTGTTTAGAAGGTGCTTAAGGTGACTTTAAAGAGAATGAGACGATGCAAAATGAGGTTTAGAAGGTGCTTAAAGTGACTTTAAAGAGAATGAGACGATGCAAAATGAGGTTTAGAAGGTGCTTAAGGTGACTTTAAAGAGAATGAGACGATGCAAAATGGTGTTTAGAAGGTGCTTAAAGTGACTTAAAGAGAATGAGACGATGCAAAATGGTGTTTAGAAGGTGCTTAAAGTGACTTTAAAGAGAAAGAGACGATGCAAAATGGTGTTTAGAAGGTGCTTAAGGTGACTTTAAAGAGAATGAGACGATGCAAAATGGTGTTTAGAAGGTGCTTAAGGTGACTTTAAAGAGAATGAGACGATGCAAAATGAGGTTTTAGAAGGTGCTTAAAGTGACTTTAAAGAGAATGAGACGATGCAAAATGGTGTTTAGAAGGTGCTTAAGGTGACTTTAAAGAGAATGAGACGATGCAAAATGGTGTTTAGAAGGTGCTTAAAGTGACTTTAAAGAGAATGAGACGATGCAAAATGGTGTTTAGAAGGTGCTTAAAGTGACTTTAAAGAGAATGAGACGATGCAAAATGGTGTTTAGAAGGTGCTTAAAGTGACTTTAAAGAGAATGAGACGATGCAAAATGAGGTTTAAAAGGTGCTTAAAGTGACTTTAAAGAGAATGAGACGATGCAAAATGGTGTTTAGAAGGTGCTTAAAGTGACTTTAAAGAGAATGAGACGATGCAAAATGAGGTTTAGAAGGTGCTTTAAGGTGACTTTAAAGAGAATGAGACGATGCAAAATGGTGTTTAGAAGGTGCTTAAGGTGACTTTAAAGAGAATGAGACGATGCAAAATGAGGTTAGAAGGTGCTTAAAGTGACTTTAAAGAGAATGAGACGATGCAAAATGAGGTTTAGAAGGTGCTTAAAGTGACTTTAAAGAGAATGAGACGATGCAAAATGGTGTTTAGAAGGTGCTTAAGGTTACTTTAAAGAGAATGAGACGATGCAAAATGAGGTTTAGAAGGTGGTGCTTAAGGTGACTTTAAAGAGAATGAGACGATGCCAAAATGGTGTTTAGAAGGTGCTTAAGGTGACTTTAAAGAGAATGAGACGATGCAAAATGGTGTTTAGAAGGTGCTTAAGGTGACTTTAAGAGAATGAGACGATGCAAAATGGTGTTTAGAAGGTGCTTAAGGTTACTTTAAAGAGAATGAGACGATGCAAAATGGTGTTTTAGAAGGTGCTTAAGGTGACTTTAAAGAGAATGAGACGATGCAAAATGGTGTTTAGAAGGTGCTTAAAGTGACTTTAAAGAGAATGAGACGATGCAAAATGGTGTTTAGAAGGTGCTTAAGGTGACTTTAAAGAGAATGAGACGATGCAAAATGAGGTTTAGAAGGTGCTTAAGGTGACTTTAAAGAGAATGAGACGATGCAAAATGAGGTTTAGAAGGTGCTTAAAGTGACTTTAAAGAGAATGAGACGATGCAAAATGGTGTTTAGAAGGTGCTTAAGGTGACTTTAAAGAGAATGAGACGATGCAAAATGGTGTTTTAGAAGGTGCTTAAGGTTACTTTAAAGAGAATGAGACGATGCAAAATGAGGTTTAGAAGGTGCTTAAGGTGACTTTAAAGAGAATGAGACGATGCAAAATGAGGTTTAGAAGGTGCTTAAGGTGACTTTAAAGAGAATGAGACGATGCAAAATGGTGTTTAGAAAGGTGCTTAAGGTTACTTTAAAGAGAATGAGACGATGCAAAATGGTGTTTAGAAGGTGCTTAAAGTGACTTTAAAGAGAATGAGACGATGCAAAATGAGGTTTAGAAGGTGCTTAAGGTGACTTTAAAGAGAATGAGACGATGCAAAATGAGGTTTAGAAGGTGCTTAAAGTGACTTTAAAGAGAATGAGACGATGCAAAATGAGGTTTAGAAGGTGCTTAAAGTGACTTTAAAGAGAATGAGACGATGCAAAATGGTGTTTAGAAGGTGCTTAAGGTGACTTAAAGAGAATGAGACGATGCAAAATGGTGTTTAGAAGGTGCTTAAAGTGACTTTAAAGAGAATGAGACGATGCAAAATGGTGTTTAGAAGGTGCTTAAAGTGACTTTAAAGAGAATGAGACGATGCAAAATGGTGTTTAGAAGGTGCTTAAAGTGACTTTAAAGAGAATGAGACGATGCAAAATGAGGTTTAGAAGGTGCTTAAGGTGACTTTAAAGAGAATGAGACGATGCAAAATGAGGTTTAGAAGGTGCTTAAGGTGACTTTAAAGAGAATGAGACGATGCAAAATGTGTTTAGAAGGTGCTTAAGGTGACTTTAAAGAGAATGAGACGATGCAAAATGGTGTTTAGAAGGTGCTTAAGGTGACTTTAAAGAGAATGAGACGATGCAAAATGGTGTTTAGAAGGTGCTTAAGGTGACTTTAAAGAGAATGAGACGATGCAAAATGAGGTTTAGAAGGTGCTTAAAGTGACTTTAAAGAGAATGAGACGATGCAAAATGAGGTTTAGAAGGTGCTTAAGGTGACTTTTAAAGAGAATGAGACGATGCAAAATGGTGTTTAGAAGGTGCTTAAAGTGACTTTGAAGAGAATGAGGACGATGCAAAATGGTGTTTAGAAGGTGCTTAAAGTGACTTTAAAGAGAATGAGACGATGCAAAATGGGTGTTTAGAAGGTGCTTAAGGTTACTTTAAAGAGAATGAGACGATGCAAAATGGTGTTTAGAAGGTGCTTAAAGTGACTTTAAAGAGAATGAGACGATGCAAAATGAGGTTTAGAAGGTGCTTAAAGTGACTTTAAACGAGAATGAGACGATGCAAAATGGTGTTTTAGAAGGTGCTTAAGGTGACTTTAAAGAGAATGAGACGATGCAAAATGAGGTTTTAGAAGGTGCTTAAAGTGACTTTAAAGAGAATGAGACGATGCAAAATGAGGTTTAGAAGGTGCTTAAGGTGACTTTAAAGAGAATGAGACGATGCAAAATGGTGTTTAGAAGGTGCTTAAGGTGACTTTAAAGAGAATGAGACGATGCAAAATGAGGTTTAGAAGGTGCTTAAGGTGACTTTAAAGAGAATGAGACGATGCAAAATGGTGTTTAGAAGGTGCTTAAGGTGACTTTAAAGAGAATGAGACGATGCAAAATGGTGTTTAGAAGGTGCTTAAGGTGACTTTAAAGAGAATGAGACGATGCAAAATGAGGTTTAGAAGGTGCTTAAAGTGACTTTAAAGAGAATGAGACGATGCAAAATGAGGTTTAGAAGGTGCTTAAAGTGACTTTAAAGAGAATGAGACGATGCAAAACGGTGTTTAGAAGGTGCTTAAGGTGACTTTAAAGAGAATGAGACGATGCAAAATGAGGTTTAGAAGGTGCTTAAGGTGACTTTAAAGAGAATGAGACGATGCAAAAAGGTGTTTAGAAGGTGCTTAAAGTGACTTTAAAGAGAATGAGACGATGCAAAATGGTGTTTAGAAGGTGCTTAAAGTGACTTTAAAGAGAATGAGACGATGCAAAATGGTGTTTAGAAGGTGCTTAAGGTTACTTTAAAGAGAATGAGACGATGCAAAATGAGGTTTAGAAGGTGCTTAAAGTGACTTTAAAGAGAATGAGACGATGCAAAATGGTGTTTAGAAGGTGCTTAAGGTGACTTTAAAGAGAATGAGACGATGCAAAATGAGGTTTAGAAGGTGCTTAAAGTGACTTTAAAGAGAATGAGACGATGCAAAATGAGGTTTAGAAGGTGCTTAAAGTGACTCTAAAGAGAATGAGACGATGCAAAATGGTGTTTAGAAGGTGCTTAAAGTGACTTTAAAGAGAATGAGACGATGCAAAATGGTGTTTAGAAGGTGCTTAAGGTTACTTTAAAGAGAATGAGACGATGCAAAATGAGGTTTAGAAGGTGCTTAAAGTGACTTTAAAGAGAATGAGACGATGCAAAATGAGGTTTAGAAGTGCTTAAAGTGACTTTAAAGAGAATGAGACGATGCAAAATGGTGTTTAGAAGGTGCTTAAGGTTACTTTAAAGAGAATGAGACGATGCAAAATGGTGTTTAGAAGGTGCTTAAGGTGACTTTAAAGAGAATGAGACGATGCAAAATGGTGTTTAGAAGGTGCTTAAGGTGACTTTAAAGAGAATGAGACGATGCAAAATGAGGTTTAGAAGGTGCTTAAAGTGACTTTAAAGAGAATGAGACGATGCAAAAATGAGGGTTTAGAAGGTGCTTAAAGTCACTTTAAGAGAATGAGACGATGCAAAATGAGGTTTAGAAGGTGCTTAAAGTGACTTTAAAGAGAATGAGACGATGCAAAATGGTGTTTAGAAGGTGCTTAAGGTGACTTTAAGAGAGAATGAGACGATGCAAAATGAGGTTTAGAGGTGCTTAAGGTGACTTTAAAGAGAATGAGACGATGCAAAATGGTGTTTAGAAGGTGCTTAAGGTGACTTGTAAAGAGAGATGAGACGATGCAAAAGATGAGGTTTAGAAGGTGCTTAAGGTTACTTTAAAGAGAATGAGACGATGCAAAATGGTGTTTAGAAGGTGCTTAAGGTGACTTTAAAGAGAATGAGACGATGCAAAATGAGGTTTAGAGGTGCTTAAAGTGACTTTAAGGAGAATGAGACGATGCAAAATGAGGTTTAGAAGGTGCTTAAGGTGACTTTGAAAGAGAATGAGACGATGCAAAATGGTGTTTAGAAGGTGCTTAAGGTTACTTTTAAAGAGAATGAGACGATGCAAAATGAGGTTTAGAAGGTGCTTAAGGTGACTTTAAAGAGAATGAGACGATGCAAAATGGTGTTTAGAAGGTGCTTAAGGTTACTTTTAAAGAGAATGAGACGATGCAAAATGAGGTTTAGAAGGTGCTTAAAGTGACTTTAAAGAGAATGAGACGATGCAAAATGAGGTTTAGAAGGTGCTTAAAGTGACTTTAAAGAGAATGAGACGATGCAAAATGGTGTTTAGAAGGTGCTTAAAGTGACTTTAAAGAGAATGAGACGATGCAAAATGGTGTTTAGAAGGTGCTTAAGGTGACTTTAAAGAGAATGAGACGATTGCAAAATGAGGTTTAGAAGGTGCTTAAAGTGACTTTAAAGAGAATGAGACGATGCAAAATGAGGTTTAGAGGTGCTTAAAGTGACTTTAAAGAGAATGAGACGATGCAAAATGGTGTTTAGAAGGTGCTTAAGGTTACTTTAAAGAGAATGAGACGATGCAAAATGGTGTTTAGAAGGTGCTTAAGGTGACTTTAAAGAGAATGAGACGATGCAAAATGGTGTTAGAAGGGTGCTTAAGGTGACTTTAAAGAGAATGAGGACGATGCAAAATGAGGTTTAGAAGGTGCTTAAAGTGACTTTAAAGAGAATGAGACGATGCAAAATGAGGTTTAGAAGGTGCTTAAAGTGACTTTAAAGAGAATGAGACGATGCAAAATGAGGTTTAGAAGGTGCTTAAAGTGACTTTAAAGAGAATGAGACGATGCAAAATGGTGTTTAGAAGGTGCTTAAGGTGACTTTAAAGAGAATGAGACGATGCAAAATGAGGTTTAGAAGGTGCTTAAGGTGACTTTAAAGAGAATGAGACGATGCAAAATGGTGTTTAGAAGGTGCTTAAGGTGACTTTAAAGAGAATGAGACGATGCAAAATGAGGTTTAGAAGGTGCTTAAGGTTACTTTAAAGAGAATGAGACGATGCAAAATGAGGTTTAGAAGGTGCTTAAAGTGACTTTAAAGAGAATGAGACGATGCAAAATGGTGTTTAGAAGGTGGCTTAAGGTTACTTTAAAGAGAATGAGACGATGCAAAATGAGGTTTTAGAAGGTGCTTAAAGTGACTTATAAAGAGAATGAGACGATGCAAAATGGTGTTTAGAAGGTGCTTAAGGTTACTTTAAAGAGAATGAGACGATGCAAAATGAGGTTTAGAAGGTGCTTAAAGTGACTTTAAAGAGAATGAGACGATGCAAAATGGTGTTTAGAAGGTGCTTAAGGTTACTTTAAAGAGAATGAGACGATGCAAAATGAGGTTTAGAAGGTGCTTAAGGTGACTTTAAAGAGAATGAGACGATGCAAAATGGTGTTTAGAAGGTGCTTAAGGTTACTTTAAAGAGATGAGACGATGCAAAATGAGGTTTAGAAGGTGCTTAAAGTGACTTTTAAAGAGAATGAGACGATGCAAAATGGTGTTTAGAAGGTGCTTAAGGTGACTTTAAAGAGAATGAGACGATGCAAAATGGTGTTTAGAAGGTGCTTAAGGTGACTTTAAAGAGAATGAGACGATGCAAAATGAGGTTTAGAAGGTGCTTAAAGTGACTTTAAAGAGAATGAGACGATGCAAAATGAGGTTTAGAAGGTGCTTAAAGTGACTTTAAAGAGAATGTGACGATGCAAAATGGTGTTTAGAAGGTGCTTAAGGTTACTTTAAAGAGAATGAGACGATGCAAAATGGTGTTTAGAAGGTGCTTAAGGTGACTTTAAAGAGAATGAGACGATGCAAAATGGTGTTTAGAAGGTGCTTAAAGTGACTTTAAAGAGAATGAGACGATGCAAAAGGGTGTTTAGAAGGTGCTTAAAGTGACTTTAAAGAGAATGAGACGATGCAAAATGAGGTTTAGAAGGTGCTTAAGGTGACTTTAAAGAGAATGAGACGATGCAAAATGGTGTTTAGAAGGTGCTTAAGGTGACTTTAAAGAGAATGAGACGATGCAAAATGAGGTTTAGAAGGTGCTTAAGGTGACTTTAAAGAGAATGAGACGATGCAAAATGGTGTTTAGAAGGTGCTTAAAGTGACTTTAAAGAGAATGAGACGATGATGACAATGATCTAGCGCGAAATTTCGGATCGTTGTTTCGGACGCGACAAATAGTTACCCAAACGGTGACAACGAAGTGCGAGGATCAAGAGAGAGATTTTGTTTATTTCGCTCTTATTTATACTTTTCTAGGGAGAAATGTGTGCCTAGTGATTGGTGCTTAATTTTATGTCAAGGATCAACCGACTGGTCTAAACTCAATGTTTATAAAAAGTACAAACATCCTCCGCCCCCTTGACGTAACGTCAACAAAAAACCTCGTGGATGGTTATTGATCTTCGATAGCATACATTCGATAGCTGGCTCGTTCAAACCGAATCGAGGTAGGTTTTCGTTGGTAAAAACAATGCTTCATAGTGTTCTTCTGCATTTCTTTTAGATACTAAGTGACCTCGTTGGCTCGATAACAGTGTGCATGGACTTGTGGAGCCTACGGGTAGATGAAGTGCGAACGATGCCTATCCTAACGCACCCGTAGCGATGATACTGTATCGTTGTTTCTTAAAAGGTTTGCATCCGCCTGTGCGGTGTACAGCTATTATAACGCGTGAATCTTCCTTGTAGGATTGCCTGACGTGCCGACGATCGCTGTCGATTCACTATTCGATGCTTCCGGATACCGGTTCGCGATCGACGCTGGACGTTTGTTTCTCATCCGTTCAATCTCCGATACACCGTTCAACAAAGCACGATAAGGATGCTCGTCCGTTGCCGTGAATGTGTGTGTTAGTGCTTACAAGGTTTTAAGCGCAGGTTCATTGCTCACAGCTTGCGTCGTTGAAGTGTGAAATGTTCCCGTAACCACCCGTGTGATCGTTAGTCTTAGGTACCGCGTAATTGTGTGTAAATTTAACCGTGAATTCGCTTGTGACAATTGTTAGTCTGTTGCTCGCAGCTGCCGTTATTGCAGTGGAGAATATTCCAGTAATTGCCGAGTGATCGATAGCGTTGCAGATCGGTACGCTTCTAGCAGCTGGCTTCGTTGCAGTGGAGAAAGTTCCGAGATTGTTCGCTTGGTCGATAGTTTTGCAGATCGGTTCATTGCTCGCAGCTGGCTTCGATGCAGTGGAGAATGTTCCGAAATCTGTCGTGCGGTCGCATACACTAATCGCCGGATTATTCCTCTCAGCTGGCTTCGTTGCAGTGGAGAACGAATCGGCATAGTGTTGTGACGTGTTGCGTGTGTATGTGAGTGCGCGGCGCTGCATTATAAACAGTGCGGTAGTAAATAACATAATGAAGTAGGATCTTTTCGCGGGTAGTTTTACGATACAATTCGATAACATAAAGTTTTTCTAAACTTGCACGTCTACGTCCTAATGACTTCGCTTTGACTTGTGCAGAAAGTTACGTATTAAACAAAGCTCGAAAATTTGCGTGTTTTATCCACTTCTTCGTTAGTGGGCTTCTTGTCCTACGGCAGCTTCTTGCACTTTTCACAGAGACGTTCAAAAAACGAAAATCTTAAGCAAGAACATGGTCTTGTTGAATGACGCGAATGAATCTTTCGTGACGGGTAATTGATACGAAACATAAAACTATTCTCGACGAAAACGTAATGGGATCGGCGGTCATTTTGAATTTAACGTTGCGATGTTGCGCGGTCCGTTAGAGTTTTTTACACTTTCCTATGCGTGGCTTTTAACAACGATTGATATTCACGAAGACTTAACACACCAAAATTCGTGAACATCCTGGTCACGGCACCAATGATCTAGCGCGAAATTTCGGATCGTTGTTTCGGACGCGACAAATAGTTACCCAAACGGTGACAACGAAGTGCGAGGATCAAGAGAGAGATTTTGTTTATTTCGCTCTTATTTATACTTTTCTAGGGAGAAATGTGTGCCTAGTGATTGGTGCTTAATTTTATGTCAAGGATCAACCGACTGGTCTAAACTCAATGTTTATAAAAAGTACAAACAGTGACTTTAAAGAGAATGAGACGATGCAAAATGGTGTTTAGAAGGTGCTTAAAGTGACTTTAAAGAGAATGAGACGATGCAAAATGAGGTTTAGAAGGTGCTTAAGGTGACTTTAAAGAGAATGAGACGATGCAAAATGAGGTTTAGAAGGTGCTTAAAGTGACTTTAAAGAGAATGAGACGATGCAAAATGGTGTTTAGAAGGTGCTTAAAGTGACTTTAAAGAGAATGAGACGATGCAAAATGAGGTTTAGAAGGTGCTTAAAGTGACTTTAAAGAGAATGAGACGATGCAAAATGGTGTTTAGAAGGTGCTTAAGGTGACTTTAAAGAGAATGAGACGATGCAAAATGGTGTTTAGAAGGTGCTTAAGGTTACTTTAAAGAGAATGAGACGATGCAAAATGAGGTTTAGAAGGTGCTTAAAGTGACTTTAAAGAGAATGAGACGATGCAAAATGGTGTTTAGAAGGTGCTTAAGGTTACTTTAAAGAGAATGAGACGATGCAAAATGAGGTTTAGAAGGTGCTTAGGTGACTTTAAAGAGAATGAGACGATGCAAAATGAGGTTTAGAAGGTGTTTAAGGTGACTTTAAAGAGAATGAGACGATGCAAAATGAGGTTTAGAAGGTGCTTAAGGTGACTTTAAAGAGAATGAGACGATGCAAAATGGTGTTTAGAAGGTGCTTAAAGTGACTTTAAAGAGAATGAGACGATGCAAAATGGTGTTTAGAAGGTGCTTAAGGTGACTTTAAAGAGAATGAGACGATGCAAAATGAGGTTTAGAAGGTGCTTAAGGTTACTTTAAAGAGAATGAGACGATGCAAAATGAGGTTTAGAAGGTGCTTAAAGTGACTTTAAAGAGAATGAGACGATGCAAAATGGTGTTTAGAAGGTGCTTAAGGTTACTTTAAAGAGAATGAGACGATGCAAAATGAGGTTTAGAAGGTGCTTAAGGTGACTTTAAAGAGAATGAGACGATGCAAAATGGTGTTTAGAAGGTGCTTAAAGTGACTTTAAAGAGAATGAGACGATGCAAAATGGTGTTTAGAAGGTGCTTAAAGTGACTTTAAAGAGAATGAGACGATGCAAAATGGTGTTTAGAAGGTGCTTAAGGTTACTTTAAAGAGAATGAGACGATGCAAAATGGTGTTTAGAAGGTGCTTAAAGTGACTTTAAAGAGAATGAGACGATGCAAAATGAGGTTTAGAAGGTGCTTAAAGTGACTTTAAAGAGAATGAGACGATGCAAAATGAGGTTTAGAAGGTGCTTAAGGTGACTTTAAAGAGAATGAGACGATGCAAAATGGTGTTTAGAAGGTGCTTAAGGTTACTTTAAAGAGAATGAGACGATGCAAAATGGTGTTTAGAAGGTGCTTAAGGTGACTTTAAAGAGAATGAGACGATGCAAAATGAGGTTTAGAAGGTGCTTAAGGTGACTTTAAAGAGAATGAGACGATGCAAAATGGTGTTTAGAAGGTGCTTAAAGTGACTTTAAAGAGAATGAGACGATGCAAAATGGTGTTTAGAAGGTGCTTAAAGTGACTTTAAAGAGAATGAGACGATGCAAAATGGTGTTTAGAAGGTGCTTAAGGTTACTTTAAAGAGAATGAGACGATGCAAAATGGTGTTTAGAAGGTGCTTAAAGTGACTTTAAAGAGAATGAGACGATGCAAAATGGTGTTTAGAAGGTGCTTAAAGTGACTTTAAAGAGAATGAGACGATGCAAAATGGTGTTTAGAAGGTGCTTAAGGTGACTTTAAAGAGAATGAGACGATGCAAAATGGTGTTTAGAAGGTGCTTAAGGTGACTTTAAAGAGAATGAGACGATGCAAAATGGTGTTTAGAAGGTGCTTAAGGTGACTTTAAAGAGAATGAGACGATGCAAAATGAGGTTTAGAAGGTGCTTAAAGTGACTTTAAAGAGAATGAGACGATGCAAAATGAGGTTTAGAAGGTGCTTAAGGTTACTTTAAAGAGAATGAGACGATGCAAAATGAGGTTTAGAAGGTGCTTAAAGTGACTTTAAAGAGAATGAGACGATGCAAAATGGTGTTTAGAAGGTGCTTAAGGTGACTTTAAAGAGAATGAGACGATGCAAAATGGTGTTTAGAAGGTGCTTAAGGTGACTTTAAAGAGAATGAGACGATGCAAAATGGTGTTTAGAAGGTGCTTAAAGTGACTTTAAAGAGAATGAGACGATGCAAAATGAGGTTTAGAAGGTGCTTAAAGTGACTTTAAAGAGAATGAGACGATGCAAAATGGTGTTTAGAAGGTGCTTAAAGTGACTTTAAAGAGAATGAGACGATGCAAAATGAGGTTTAGAAGGTGCTTAAGGTGACTTTAAAGAGAATGAGACGATGCAAAATGAGGTTTAGAAGGTGCTTAAGGTGACTTTAAAGAGAATGAGACGATGCAAAATGGTGTTTAGAAGGTGCTTAAGGTGACTTTAAAGAGAATGAGACGATGCAAAATGGTGTTTAGAAGGTGCTTAAAGTGACTTTAAAGAGAATGAGACGATGCAAAATGGTGTTTAGAAGGTGCTTAAGGTGACTTTAAAGAGAATGAGACGATGCAAAATGGTGTTTAGAAGGTGCTTAAGGTGACTTTAAAGAGAATGAGACGATGCAAAATGGTGTTTAGAAGGTGCTTACAGTGACTTTAAAGAGAATGAGACGATGCAAAATGGTGTTTAGAAGGTGCTTAAGGTTACTTTAAAGAGAATGAGACGATGCAAAATGGTGTTTAGAAGGTGCTTAAAGTGACTTTAAAGAGAATGAGACGATGCAAAATGAGGTTTAGAAGGTGCTTAAAGTGACTTTAAAGAGAATGAGACGATGCAAAATGGTGTTTAGAAGGTGCTTAAGGTTACTTTAAAGAGAATGAGACGATGCAAAATGGTGTTTAGAAGGTGCTTAAGGTGACTTTAAAGAGAATGAGACGATGCAAAATGGTGTTTAGAAGGTGCTTAAAGTGACTTTAAAGAGAATGAGACGATGCAAAATGGTGTTTAGAAGGTGCTTAAGGTGACTTTAAAGAGAATGAGACGATGCAAAATGAGGTTTAGAAGGTGCTTAAGGTGACTTTAAAGAGAATGAGACGATGCAAAATGAGGTTTAGAAGGTGCTTAAAGTGACTTTAAAGAGAATGAGACGATGCAAAATGGTGTTTAGAAGGTGCTTAAGGTGACTTTAAAGAGAATGAGACGATGCAAAATGGTGTTTAGAAGGTGCTTAAGGTTACTTTAAAGAGAATGAGACGATGCAAAATGGTGTTTAGAAGGTGCTTAAGGTGACTTTAAAGAGAATGAGACGATGCAAAATGAGGTTTAGAAGGTGCTTAAGGTTACTTTAAAGAGAATGAGACGATGCAAAATGGTGTTTAGAAGGTGCTTAAAGTGACTTTAAAGAGAATGAGACGATGCAAAATGGTGTTTAGAAGGTGCTTAAGGTGACTTTAAAGAGAATGAGATGATGCAAAATGGTGTTTAGAAGGTGCTTAAAGTGACTTTAAAGAGAATGAGACGATGCAAAATGGTGTTTAGAAGGTGCTTAAGGTGACTTTAAAGAGAATGAGACGATGCAAAATGGTGTTTAGAAGGTGCTTAAAGTGACTTTAAAGAGAATGAGACGATTCAAAATGGTGTTTAGAAGGTGCTTAAGGTGACTTTAAAGAGAATGAGACGATGCAAAATGGTGTTTAGAAGGTGCTTAAAGTGACTTTAAAGAGAATGAGACGATGCAAAATGGTGTTTAGAAGGTGCTTAAGGTGACTTTAAAGAGAATGAGACGATGCAAAATGAGGTTTAGAAGGTGCTTAAAGTGACTTTAAAGAGAATGAGACGATGCAAAATGAGGTTTAGAAGGTGCTTAAAGTGACTTTAAAGAGAATGAGACGATGCAAAATGGTGTTTAGAAGGTGCTTAAGGTGACTTTAAAGAGAATGAGACGATGCAAAATGAGGTTTAGAAGGTGCTTAAGGTGACTTTAAAGAGAATGAGACGATGCAAAATGGTGTTTAGAAGGTGCTTAAAGTGACTTTAAAGAGAATGAGACGATGCAAAATGAGGTTTAGAAGGTGCTTAAGGTGACTTTAAAGAGAATGAGACGATGCAAAATGGTGTTTAGAAGGTGCTTAAGGTTACTTTAAAGAGAATGAGACGATGCAAAATGGTGTTTAGAAGGTGCTTAAGGTGATTTTAAAGAGAATGAGACGATGCAAAATGGTGTTTAGAAGGTGCTTAAGGTTACTTTAAAGAGAATGAGACGATGCAAAATGGTGTTTAGAAGGTGCTTAGGGTTACTTTAAAGAGAATGAGACGATGCAAAATGGTGTTTAGAAGGTGCTTAAGGTGACTTTAAAGAGAATGAGACGATGCAAAATGAGGTTTAGAAGGTGCTTAAAGTGACTTTAAAGAGAATGAGACGATGCAAAATGGTGTTTAGAAGGTGCTTAAAGTGACTTTAAAGAGAATGAGACGATGCAAAATGGTGTTTAGAAGGTGCTTAAGGTGACTTTAAAGAGAATGAGACGATGCAAAATGGTGTTTAGAAGGTGCTTAAGGTTACTTTAAAGAGAATGAGACGATGCAAAATGAGGTTTAGAAGGTGCTTAAGGTGACTTTAAAGAGAATGAGACGATGCAAAATGAGGTTTAGAAGGTGCTTAAAGTGACTTTAAAGAGAATGAGACGATGCAAAATGGTGTTTAGAAGGTGCTTAAAGTGACTTTAAAGAGAATGAGACGATGCAAAATGAGGTTTAGAAGGTGCTTAAAGTGACTTTAAAGAGAATGAGACGATGCAAAATGAGGTTTAGAAGGTGCTTAAGGTGACTTTAAAGAGAATGAGACGATGCAAAATGGTGTTTAGAAGGTGCTTAAGGTGACTTTAAAGAGAATGAGACGATGCAAAATGGTGTTTAGAAGGTGCTTAAGGTGACTTTAAAGAGAATGAGACGATGCAAAATGGTGTTTAGAAGGTGCTTAAGGTGACTTTAAAGAGAATGAGACGATGCAAAATGGTGTTTAGAAGGTGCTTAAGGTTACTTTAAAGAGAATGAGACGATGCAAAATGGTGTTTAGAAGGTGCTTAAAGTGACTTTAAAGAGAATGAGACGATGCAAAATGGTGTTTAGAAGGTGCTTAAAGTGACTTTAAAGAGAATGAGACGATGCAAAATGGTGTTTAGAAGGTGCTTAAAGTGACTTTAAAGAGAATGAGACGATGCAAAATGTTGTTTAGAAGGTGCTTAAGGTGACTTTAAAGAGAATGAGACGATGCAAAATGAGGTTTAGAAGGTGCTTAAAGTGACTTTAAAGAGAATGAGACGATGCAAAATGAGGTTTAGAAGGTGCTTAAGGTGACTTTAAAGAGAATGAGACGATGCAAAATGAGGTTTAGAAGGTGCTTAAAGTGACTTTAAAGAGAATGAGACGATGCAAAATGGTGTTTAGAAGGTGCTTAAGGTTACTTTAAAGAGAATGAGACGATGCAAAATGAGGTTTAGAAGGTGCTTAAAGTGACTTTAAAGAGAATGAGACGATGCAAAATGAGGTTAAGAAGGTGCTTAAGGTGACTTTAAAGAGAATGAGACGATGCAAAATGGTGTTTAGAAGGTGCTTAAAGTGACTTTAAAGAGAATGAGACGATGCAAAATGGTGTTTAGAAGGTGCTTAAGGTTACTTTAAAGAGAATGAGACGATGCAAAATGAGGTTTAGAAGGTGCTTAAGGTGACTTTAAAGAGAATGAGACGATGCAAAATGAGGTTTAGAAGGTGCTTAAGGTGACTTTAAAGAGAATGAGACGATGCAAAATGGTGTTTAGAAGGTGCTTAAGGTGACTTTAAAGAGAATGAGACGATGCAAAATGAGGTTTAGAAGGTGCTTAAAGTGACTTTAAAGAGAATGAGACGATGCAAAATGAGGTTTAGAAGGTGCTTAAGGTGACTTTAAAGAGAATGAGACGATGCAAAATGAGGTTTAGAAGGTGCTTAAAGTGACTTTAAAGAGAATGAGACGATGCAAAATGGTGTTTAGAAGGTGCTTAAGGTGACTTTAAAGAGAATGAGACGATGCAAAATGGTGTTTAGAAGGTGCTTAAGGTGACTTTAAAGAGAATGAGACGATGCAAAATGAGGTTTAGAAGGTGCTTAAAGTGACTTTAAAGAGAATGAGACGATGCAAAATGGTGTTTAGAAGGTGCTTAAGGTGACTTTAAAGAGAATGAGACGATGCAAAATGGTGTATAGAAGGTGCTTAAGGTGACTTTAAAGAGAATGAGACGATGCAAAATGGTGTTTAGAAGGTGCTTAAGGTGACTTTAAAGAGAATGAGACGATGCAAAATGGTGTTTAGAAGGTGCTTAAGGTTACTTTAAAGAGAATGAGACGATGCAAAATGGTGTTTAGAAGGTGCTTAAGGTGACTTTAAAGAGAATGAGACGATGCAAAATGAGGTTTAGAAGGTGCTTAAAGTGACTTTAAAGAGAATGAGACGATGCAAAATGAGGTTTAGAAGGTGCTTAAAGTGACTTTAAAGAGAATGAGACGATGCAAAATGGTGTTTAGAAGGTGCTTAAGGTTACTTTAAAGAGAATGAGACGATGCAAAATGAGGTTTAGAAGGTGCTTAAAGTGACTTTAAAGAGAATGAGACGATGCAAAATGAGGTTTAGAAGGTGCTTAAGGTGACTTTAAAGAGAATGAGACGATGCAAAATGAGGTTTAGAAGGTGCTTAAAGTGACTTTAAAGAGAATGAGACGATGCAAAATGAGGTTTAGAAGGTGCTTAAGGTTACTTTAAAGAGAATGAGACGATGCAAAATGGTGTTTAGAAGGTGCTTAAGGTTACTTTAAAGAGAATGAGACGATGCAAAATGAGGTTTAGAAGGTGCTTAAAGTGACTTTAAAGAGAATGAGACGATGCAAAATGAGGTTTAGAAGGTGCTTAAGGTTACTTTAAAGAGAATGAGACGATGCAAAATGAGGTTTAGAAGGTGCTTAAGGTGACTTTAAAGAGAATGAGACGATGCAAAATGGTGTTTAGAAGGTGCTTAAAGTGACTTTAAAGAGAATGAGACGATGCAAAATGGTGTTTAGAAGGTGCTTAAGGTGACTTTAAAGAGAATGAGACGATGCAAAATGAGGTTTAGAAGGTGCTTAAGGTGACTTTAAAGAGAATGAGACGATGCAAAATGAGGTTTAGAAGGTGCTTAAAGTGACTTTAAAGAGAATGAGACGATGCAAAATGAGGTTTAGAAGGTGCTTAAGGTTACTTTAAAGAGAATGAGACGATGCAAAATGGTGTTTAGAAGGTGCTTAAGGTGACTTTAAAGAGAATGAGACGATGCAAAATGAGGTTTAGAAGGTGCTTAAAGTGACTTTAAAGAGAATGAGACGATGCAAAATGAGGTTTAGAAGGTGCTTAAGGTGACTTTAAAGAGAATGAGACGATGCAAAATGAGGTTTAGAAGGTGCTTAAAGTGACTTTAAAGAGAATGAGACGATGCAAAATGGTGTTTAGAAGGTGCTTAAGGTGACTTTAAAGAGAATGAGACGATGCAAAATGGTGTTTAGAAGGTGCTTAAGGTGACTTTAAAGAGAATGAGACGATGCAAAATGGTGTTTAGAAGGTGCTTAAAGTGACTTTAAAGAGAATGAGACGATGCAAAATGAGGTTTAGAAGGTGCTTAAAGTGACTTTAAAGAGAATGAGACGATGCAAAATGGTGTTTAGAAGGTGCTTAAGGTGACTTTAAAGAGAATGAGACGATGCAAAATGAGGTTTAGAAGGTGCTTAAAGTGACTTTAAAGAGAATGAGACGATGCAAAATGGTGTTTAGAAGGTGCTTAAAGTGACTTTAAAGAGAATGAGACGATGCAAAATGAGGTTTAGAAGGTGCTTAAGGTGACTTTAAAGAGAATGAGACGATGCAAAATGAGGTTTAGAAGGTGCTTAAAGTGACTTTAAAGAGAATGAGACGATGCAAAATGGTGTTTAGAAGGTGCTTAAGGTGACTTTAAAGAGAATGAGACGATGCAAAATGGTGTTTAGAAGGTGCTTAAAGTGACTTTAAAGAGAATGAGACGATGCAAAATGGTGTTTAGAAGGTGCTTAAAGTGACTTTAAAGAGAATGAGACGATGCAAAATGGTGTTTAGAAGGTGCTTAAGGTTACTTTAAAGAGAATGAGACGATGCAAAATGAGGTTTAGAAGGTGCTTAAGGTGACTTTAAAGAGAATGAGACGATGCAAAATGGTGTTTAGAAGGTGCTTAAGGTGACTTTAAAGAGAATGAGACGATGCAAAATGGTGTTTAGAAGGTGCTTAAGGTTACTTTAAAGAGAATGAGACGATGCAAAATGGTGTTTAGAAGGTGCTTAAAGTGACTTTAAAGAGAATGAGACGATGCAAAATGGTGTTTAGAAGGTGCTTAAGGTTACTTTAAAGAGAATGAGACGATGCAAAATGAGGTTTAGAAGGTGCTTAAGGTGACTTTAAAGAGAATGAGACGATGCAAAATGGTGTTTAGAAGGTGCTTAAGGTTACTATAAAGAGAATGAGACGATGCAAAATGGTGTTTAGAAGGTGCTTAAGGTTACTTTAAAGAGAATGAGACGATGCAAAATGGTGTTTAGAAGGTGCTTAAAGTGACTTTAAAGAGAATGAGACGATGCAAAATGAGGTTTAGAAGGTGCTTAAAGTGACTTTAAAGAGAATGAGACGATGCAAAATGAGGTTTAGAAGGTGCTTAAGGTGACTTTAAAGAGAATGAGACGATGCAAAATGGTGTTTAGAAGGTGCTTAAAGTGACTTTAAAGAGAATGAGACGATGCAAAATGAGGTTTAGAAGGTGCTTAAAGTGACTTTAAAGAGAATGAGACGATGCAAAATGAGGTTTAGAAGGTGCTTAAGGTGACTTTAAAGAGAATGAGACGATGCAAAATGAGGTTTAGAAGGTGCTTAAGGTGACTTTAAAGAGAATGAGACGATGCAAAATGGTGTTTAGAAGGTGCTTAAGGTGACTTTAAAGAGAATGAGACGATGCAAAATGAGGTTTAGAAGGTGCTTAAAGTGACTTTAAAGAGAATGAGACGATGCAAAATGGTGTTTAGAAGGTGCTTAAGGTGACTTTAAAGAGAATGAGACGATGCAAAATGGTGTTTAGAAGGTGCTTAAGGTGACTTTAAAGAGAATGAGACGATGCAAAATGGTGTTTAGAAGGTGCTTAAGGTGACTTTAAAGAGAATGAGACGATGCAAAATGAGGTTTAGAAGGTGCTTAAAGTGACTTTAAAGAGAATGAGACGATGCAAAATGGTGTTTAGAAGGTGCTTAAAGTGACTTTAAAGAGAATGAGACGATGCAAAATGGTGTTTAGAAGGTGCTTAAGGTGACTTTAAAGAGAATGAGACGATGCAAAATGAGGTTTAGAAGGTGCTTAAAGTGACTTTAAAGAGAATGAGACGATGCAAAATGAGGTTTAGAAGGTGCTTAAAGTGACTTTAAAGAGAATGAGACGATGCAAAATGGTGTTTAGAAGGTGCTTAAGGTGACTTTAAAGAGAATGAGACGATGCAAAATGGTGTTTAGAAGGTGCTTAAGGTGACTTTAAAGAGAATGAGACGATGCAAAATGGTGTTTAGAAGGTGCTTAAGGTGACTTTAACACGTTGCGTACCGCGTCACCCAAATATGGGTGACGGCAGTTTTAGTACAATAAAGTTTTTGACCTATAAATAAATGAAAATGCAACATAAAAATTATTGTAATATTTTATATAAATATTTTGGGTAGCTAATTTTTTGCTTGGCCTTCGAAAACAATCGGTTTAACAAATATTATAAACAAATTGTAATTAGAAAAATTGTACTAAAAATTGTGCTAAAACGCTTGGTACGCAACGTGTTAAAGAGAATGAGACGATGCAAAATGGTGTTTAGAAGGTGCTTAAGGTGACTTTAAAGAGAATGAGACGATGCAAAATGGTGTTTAGAAGGTGCTTAAGGTGACTTTAAAGAGAATGAGACGATGCAAAATGAGGTTTAGAAGGTGCTTAAGGTGACTTTAAAGAGAATGAGACGATGCAAAATGGTGTTTAGAAGGTGCTTAAGGTGACTTTAAAGAGAATGAGACGATGCAAAATGGTGTTTAGAAGGTGCTTAAAGTGACTTTAAAGAGAATGAGACGATGCAAAATGGTGTTTAGAAGGTGCTTAAGGTGACTTTAAAGAGAATGAGACGATGCAAAATGAGGTTTAGAAGGTGCTTAAGGTGACTTTAAAGAGAATGAGACGATGCAAAATGAGGTTTAGAAGGTGCTTAAAGTGACTTTAAAGAGAATGAGACGATGCAAAATGGTGTTTAGAAGGTGCTTAAGGTGACTTAAAGAGAATGAGACGATGGCAAAATGGTGTTTAGAAGGTGCTTAAGGTGACTTTAAAGAGAATGAGACGATGCAAAATGGTGTTTAGAAGGTACTTAAGGTGACTTTAAAGAGAATGAGACGATGCAAAATGGTGTTTAGAAGGTGCTTAAGGTGACTTTAAAGAGAATGAGACGATGCAAAATGGTGTTTAGAAGGTGCTTAAGGTGACTTTAAAGAGAATGAGACGATGCAAAATTGGTGTTTAGAAGGTGCTTAAGGTGACTTTAAAGAGAATGAGACGATGCAAAATGAGGTTTAGAAGGTGCTTAAGGTGACTTTAAAGAGAATGAGACGATGCAAAATGGTGTTTAGAAGGTGCTTAAGGTTACTTTAAAGAGAATGAGACGATGCAAAATGGTGTTTAGAAGGTGCTTAAAGTGACTTTAAAGAGAATGAGACGATGCAAAATGAGGTTTAGAAGGTGCTTAAGGTGACTTTAAAGAGAATGAGACGATGCAAAATGAGGTTTAGAAGGTGCTTAAAGTGACTTTAAAGAGAATGAGACGATGCAAAATGGTGTTTAGAAGGTGCTTAAGGTTACTTTAAAGAGAATGAGACGATGCAAAATGAGGTTTAGAAGGTGCTTAAGGTGACTTTAAAGAGAATGAGACGATGCAAAATGGTGTTTAGAAGGTGCTTAAGGTGACTTTAAAGAGAATGAGACGATGCAAAATGAGGTTTAGAAGGTGCTTAAAGTGACTTTAAAGAGAATGAGACGATGCAAAATGAGGTTTAGAAGGTGCTTAAGTGACTTTAAAGAGAATGAGACGATGCAAAATGGTGTTTAGAAGGTGCTTAAGGTGACTTTAAAGAGAATGAGACGATGCAAAATGGTGTTTAGAAGGTGCTTAAGGTGACTTTAAAGAGAATGAGACGATGCAAAATGGTGTTTAGAAGGTGCTTAAAGTGACTTTAAAGAGAATGAGACGATGCAAAATGGTGTTTAGAAGGTGCTTAAGGTTACTTTAAAGAGAATGAGACGATGCAAAATGGTGTTTAGAAGGTGCTTAAGGTTACTTTAAAGAGAATGAGACGATGCAAAATGAGGTTTAGAAGGTGCTTAAAGTGACTTTAAAGAGAATGAGACGATGCAAAATGGTGTTTAGAAGGTGCTTAAGGTGACTTTAAAGAGAATGAGACGATGCAAAATGGTGTTTAGAAGGTGCTTAAGGTTACTTTAAAGAGAATGAGACGATGCAAAATGAGGTTTAGAAGGTGCTTAAGGTGACTTTAAAGAGAATGAGACGATGCAAAATGAGGTTTAGAAGGTGCTTAAGGTGACTTTAAAGAGAATGAGACGATGCAAAATGGTGTTTAGAAGGTGCTTAAGGTTACTTTAAAGAGAATGAGACGATGCAAAATGGTGTTTAGAAGGTGCTTAAAGTGACTTTAAAGAGAATGAGACGATGCAAAATGAGGTTTAGAAGGTGCTTAAAGTGACTTTAAAGAGAATGAGACGATGCAAAATGAGGTTAGAAGGTGCTTAAAGTGACGTTAAAGAGAATGAGACGATGCAAAATGGTGTTTAGAAGGTGCTTAAGGTGACTTTAAAGAGAATGAGACGATGCAAAATGAGGTTTAGAAGGTGCTTAAAGTGACTTTAAAGAGAATGAGACGATGCAAAATGGTGTTTAGAAGGTGCTTAGGTGACTTTAAAGAGAATGAGACGATGCAAAATGGTGTTTAGAAGGTGCTTAAGGTGACTTTAAAGAGAATGAGACGATGCAAAATGGTGTTTAGAAGGTGCTTAAAGTGACTTTAAAGAGAATGAGACGATGCAAAATGGTGTTTAGAAGGTGCTTAAAGTGACTTTAAAGAGAATGAGACGATGCAAAATGAGGTTTAGAAGGTGCTTAAAGTGACTTTAAAGAGAATGAGACGATGCAAAATGAGGTTTAGAAGGTGCTTAAGGTTACTTTAAAGAGAATGAGACGATGCAAAATGGTGTTTAGAAGGTGCTTAAAGTGACTTTAAAGAGAATGAGACGATGCAAAATGGTGTTTAGAAGGTGCTTAAGGTTACTTTAAAGAGAATGAGACGATGCAAAATGAGGTTTAGAAGGTGCTTAAGGTGACTTTAAAGAGAATGAGACGATGCAAAATGGTGTTTAGAAGGTGCTTAAGGTGACTTTAAAGAGAATGAGACGATGCAAAATGAGGTTTAGAAGGTGCTTAAGGTTACTTTAAAGAGAATGAGACGATGCAAAATGGTGTTTAGAAGGTGCTTAAAGTGACTTTAAAGAGAATGAGACGATGCAAAATGGTGTTTAGAAGGTGCTTAAGGTTACTTTAAAGAGAATGAGACGATGCAAAATGGTGTTTAGAAGGTGCTTAAGGTGACTTTAAAGAGAATGAGACGATGCAAAATGAGGTTTAGAAGGTGCTTAAAGTGACTTTAAAGAGAATGAGACGATGCAAAATGAGGTTTAGAAGGTGCTTAAGGTGACTTTAAAGAGAATGAGACGATGCAAAATGAGGTTTAGAAGGTGCTTAAAGTGACTTTAAAGAGAATGAGACGATGCAAAATGGTGTTTAGAAGGTGCTTAAGTGACTTTAAAGAGAATGAGACGATGCAAAATGAGGTTTAGAAGGTGCTTAAAGTGACTTTAAAGAGAATGAGACGATGCAAAATGGTGTTTAGAAGGTGCTTAAGGGTTACTTTAAAGAGAATGAGACGATGCAAAATGAGGTTTAGAAGGTGCTTAAAGTGACTTTAAAGAGAATGAGACGATGCAAAATGGTGTTTAGAAGGTGCTTAAGGTGACTTTAAAGAGAATGAGACGATGCAAAATGGTGTTTAGAAGGTGCTTAAGGTTACTTTAAAGAGAATGAGACGATGCAAAATGAGGTTTTAGAAGGTGCTTAAGGTGACTTTAAAGAGAATGAGACGATGCAAAATGGTGTTTAGAAGGTGCTTAAAGTGACTTTAAAGAGAATGAGACGATGCAAAATGGTGTTTAGAAGGTGCTTAAGGTTACTTTAAAGAGAATGAGACGATGCAAAATGGTGTTTAGAAGGTGCTTAAGGTGACTTTAAAGAGAATGAGACGATGCAAAATGAGGTTTAGAAGGTGCTTAAAGTGACTTTAAAGAGAATGAGACGATGCAAAATGAGGTTTAGAAGGTGCTTAAAGTGACTTTAAAGAGAATGAGACGATGCAAAATGGTGTTTAGAAGGTGCTTAAGGTTACTTTAAAGAGAATGAGACGATGCAAAATGGTGTTTAGAAGGTGCTTAAAGTGACTTTAAAGAGAATGAGACGATGCAAAATGAGGTTTAGAAGGTGCTTAAAGTGACTTTAAAGAGAATGAGACGATGCAAAATGGTGTTTAGAAGGTGCTTAAGGTTACTTTAAAGAGAATGAGACGATGCAAAATGAGGTTTAGAAGGTGCTTAAGGTGACTTTAAAGAGAATGAGACGATGCAAAATGAGGTTTAGAAGGTGCTTAAGGTGACTTTAAAGAGAATGAGACGATGCAAAATGGTGTTTAGAAGGTGCTTAAGGTTACTTTAAAGAGAATGAGACGATGCAAAATGGTGTTTAGAAGGTGCTTAAAGTGACTTTAAAGAGAATGAGACGATGCAAAATGGTGTTTAGAAGGTGCTTAAGGTTACTTTAAAGAGAATGAGACGATGCAAAAATGAGGTTTAGAAGGTGCTTAAGGTGACTTTAAAGAGAATGAGACGATGCAAAATGGTGTTTAGAAGGTGCTTAAGGTTACTTTAAAGAGAATGAGACGATGCAAAATGGTGTTTAGAAGGTGCTTAAAGTGACTTTAAAGAGAATGAGACGATGCAAAATGGTGTTTAGAAGGTGCTTAAAGTGACTTTAAAGAGAATGAGACGATGCAAAATGAGGTTTAGAAGGTGCTTAAAGTGACTTTAAAGAGAATGAGACGATGCAAAATGGTGTTTAGAAGGTGCTTAAGGTGACTTTAAAGAGAATGAGACGATGCAAAATGAGGTTTAGAAGGTGCTTAAGGTGACTTTAAAGAGAATGAGACGATGCAAAATGGTGTTTAGAAGGTGCTTAAAGTGACTTTAAAGAGAATGAGACGATGCAAAATGAGGTTTAGAAGGTGCTTAAGGTGACTTTAAAGAGAATGAGACGATGCAAAATGGTGTTTAGAAGGTGCTTAAAGTGACTTTAAAGAGAATGAGACGATGCAAAATGGTGTTTAGAAGGTGCTTAAGGTTACTTTAAAGAGAATGAGACGATGCAAAATGAGGTTTAGAAGGTGCTTAAGGTGACTTTAAAGAGAATGAGACGATGCAAAATGAGGTTTAGAAGGTGCTTAAAGTGACTTTAAAGAGAATGAGACGATGCAAAATGGTGTTTAGAAGGTGCTTAAAGTGACTTTAAAGAGAATGAGACGATGCAAAATGTGGTTTAGAAGGTGCTTAAAGTGACTTTAAAGAGAATGAGACGATGCAAAATGGTGTTTAGAAGGTGCTTAAGGTGACTTTAAAGAGAATGAGACGATGCAAAATGAGGTTTAGAAGGTGCTTAAAGTGACTTTAAAGAGAATGAGACGATGCAAAATGGTGTTTAGAAGGTGCTTAAGGTTACTTTAAAGAGAATGAGACGATGCAAAATGAGGTTTAGAAGGTGCTTAAGGTGACTTTAAAGAGAATGAGACGATGCAAAATGGTGTTTAGAAGGTGCTTAAGGTGACTTTAAAGAGAATGAGACGATGCAAAATGGTGTTTAGAAGGTGCTTAAGGTGACTTTAAAGAGAATGAGACGATGCAAAATGGTGTTTAGAAGGTGCTTAAGGTTACTTTAAAGAGAATGAGACGATGCAAAATGGTGTTTAGAAGGTGCTTAAAGTGACTTTAAAGAGAATGAGACGATGCAAAATGGTGTTTAGAAGGTGCTTAAGGTTACTTTAAAGAGAATGAGACGATGCAAAATGGTGTTTAGAAGGTGCTTAGGGTGACTTTAAAGAGAATGAGACGATGCAAAATGAGGTTTAGAAGGTGCTTAAAGTGACTTTAAAGAGAATGAGACGATGCAAAATGAGGTTTAGAAGGTGCTTACGGTGACTTTAAAGAGAATGAGACGATGCAAAATGGTGTTTAGAAGGTGCTTAAGGTGACTTTAAAGAGAATGAGACGATGCAAAATGAGGTTTAGAAGGTGCTTAAAGTGACTTTAAAGAGAATGAGACGATGCAAAATGAGGTTTAGAAGGTGCTTAAAGTGACTTTAAAGAGAATGAGACGATGCAAAATGGTGTTTAGAAGGTGCTTAAGGTGACTTTAAAGAGAATGAGACGATGCAAAATGAGGTTTAGAAGGTGCTTAAGGTGACTTTAAAGAGAATGAGACGATGCAAAATGGTGTTTAGAAGGTGCTTAAGGTTACTTTAAAGAGAATGAGACGATGCAAAATGGTGTTTAGAAGGTGCTTAAGGTTACTTTAAAGAGAATGAGACGATGCAAAATGGTGTTTAGAAGGTGCTTAAGGTGACTTTAAAGAGAATGAGACGATGCAAAATGAGGTTTAGAAGGTGCTTAAAGTGACTTTAAAGAGAATGAGACGATGCAAAATGAGGTTTAGAAGGTGCTTAAAGTGACTTTAAAGAGAATGAGACGATGCAAAATGAGGTTTAGAAGGTGCTTAAGGTGACTTTAAAGAGAATGAGACGATGCAAAATGAGGTTTAGAAGGTGCTTAAGGTGACTTTAAAGAGAATGAGACGATGCAAAATGAGGTTTAGAAGGTGCTTAAAGTGACTTTAAAGAGAATGAGACGATGCAAAATGAGGTTTAGAAGGTGCTTAAGGTGACTTTAAAGAGAATGAGACGATGCAAAATGGTGTTTAGAAGGTGCTTAAGGTGACTTTAAAGAGAATGAGACGATGCAAAATGGTGTTTAGAAGGTGCTTAAGGTGACTTTAAAGAGAATGAGACGATGCAAAATGGTGTTTAGAAGGTGCTTAAGGTGACTTTAAAGAGAATGAGACGATGCAAAATGGTGTTTAGAAGGTGCTTAAGGTTACTTTAAAGAGAATGAGACGATGCAAAATGGTGTTTAGAAGGTGCTTAAGGTGACTTTAAAGAGAATGAGACGATGCAAAATGAGGTTTAGAAGGTGCTTAAAGTGACTTTAAAGAGAATGAGACGATGCAAAACGAGGTTTAGAAGGTGCTTAAGGTGACTTTAAAGAGAATGAGACGATGCAAAATGGTGTTTAGAAGGTGCTTAAGGTGACTTTAAAGAGAATGAGACGATGCAAAATGGTGTTTAGAAGGTGCTTAAGGTGACTTTAAAGAGAATGAGACGATGCAAAATGGTGTTTAGAAGGTGCTTAAGGTTACTTTAAAGAGAATGAGACGATGCAAAATGGTGTTTAGAAGGTGCTTAGGGTGACTTTAAAGAGAATGAGACGATGCAAAATGAGGTTTAGAAGGTGCTTAAAGTGACTTTAAAGAGAATGAGACGATGCAAAATGAGGTTTAGAAGGTGCTTAAGGTGACTTTAAAGAGAATGAGACGATGCAAAATGGTGTTTAGAAGGTGCTTAAGGTGACTTTAAAGAGAATGAGACGATGCAAAATGAGGTTTAGAAGGTGCTTAAAGTGACTTTAAAGAGAATGAGACGATGCAAAATGAGGTTTAGAAGGTGCTTAAAGTGACTTTAAAGAGAATGAGACGATGCAAAATGGTGTTTAGAAGGTGCTTAAGGTGACTTTTAAGAGAATGAGACGATGCAAAATGAGGTTTAGAAGGTGCTTAAAGTGACTTTAAAGAGAATGAGACGATGCAAAATGGTGTTTAGAAGGTGCTTAAAGTGACTTTAAAGAGAATGAGACGATGCAAAATGAGGTTTAGAAGGTGCTTAAAGTGACTTTAAAGAGAATGAGACGATGCAAAATGGTGTTTAGAAGGTGCTTAAGGTGACTTTAAAGAGAATGAGACGATGCAAAATGGTGTTTAGAAGGTGCTTAAGGTGACTTTAAAGAGAATGAGACGATGCAAAATGAGGTTTAGAAGGTGCTTAAAGTGACTTTAAAGAGAATGAGACGATGCAAAATGGTGTTTAGAAGGTGCTTAAGGTGACTTTAAAGAGAATGAGACGATGCAAAATGGTGTTTAGAAGGTGCTTAAGGTGACTTTAAAGAGAATGAGACGATGCAAAATGAGGTTTAGAAGGTGCTTAAAGTGACTTTAAAGAGAATGAGACGATGCAAAATGGTGTTTAGAAGGTGCTTAAGGTGACTTTAAAGAGAATGAGACGATGCAAAATGAGGTTTAGAAGGTGCTTAAAGTGACTTTAAAGAGAATGAGACGATGCAAAATGAGGTTTAGAAGGTGCTTAAAGTGACTTTAAAGAGAATGAGACGATGCAAATGGTGTTTAGAAGGTGCTTAAGGTGACTTTAAAGAGAATGAGACGATGCAAAATGGTGTTTAGAAGGTGCTTAAGGTGACTTTAAAGAGAATGAGACGATGCAAAATGGTGTTTAGAAGGTGCTTAAGGTGACTTTAAAGAGAATGAGACGATGCAAAATGGTTTAGAAGGTGCTTAAAGTGACTTTAAAGAGAATGAGACGATGCAAAATGGTGTTTAGAAGGTGCTTAAGGTTACTTTAAAGAGAATGAGACGATGCAAAATGGTGTTTAGAAGGTGCTTAAGGTTACTTTAAAGAGAATGAGACGATGCAAAATGAGGTTTAGAAGGTGCTTAAAGTGACTTTAAAGAGAATGAGACGATGCAAAATGGTGTTTAGAAGGTGCTTAAGGTTACTTTAAAGAGAATGAGACGATGCAAAATGAGGTTTAGAAGGTGCTTAAGGTGACTTTAAAGAGAATGAGACGATGCAAAATGGTGTTTAGAAGGTGCTTAAAGTGACTTTAAAGAGAATGAGACGATGCAAAATGGTGTTTAGAAGGTGCTTAAGGTGACTTTAAAGAGAATGAGACGATGCAAAATGGTGTTTAGAAGGTGCTTAAGGTTACTTTAAAGAGAATGAGACGATGCAAAATGGTGTTTAGAAGGTGCTTAAGGTGACTTTAAAGAGAATGAGACGATGCAAAATGGTGTTTAGAAGGTGCTAAAGTGACTTTAAAGAGAATGAGACGATGCAAAATGGTGTTTAGAAGGTGCTTAAAGTGACTTTAAAGAGAATGAGACGATGCAAAATGGTGTTTAGAAGGTGCTTAAAGTGACTTTAAAGAGAATGAGACGATGCAAAATGAGGTTTAGAAAGTGCTTAAGGTGACTTTAAAGAGAATGAGACGATGCAAAATGAGGTTTAGAAGGTGCTTAAAGTGACTTTAAAGAGAATGAGACGATGCAAAATGAGGTTTAGAAGGTGCTTAAGGTGACTTTAAAGAGAATGAGACGATGCAAAATGGTGTTTAGAAGGTGCTTAAGGTGACTTTAAAGAGAATGAGACGATGCAAAATGGTGTTTAGAAGGTGCTTAAGGTTACTTTAAAGAGAATGAGACGATGCAAAATGAGGTTTAGAAGGTGCTTAAGGTGACTTTAAAGAGAATGAGACGATGCAAAATGAGGTTTAGAAGGTGCTTAAGGTGACTTTAAAGAGAATGAGACGATGCAAAATGAGGTTTAGAAGGTGCTTAAGGTGACTTTAAAGAGAATGAGACGATGCAAAATGAGGTTTAGAAGGTGCTTAAAGTGACTTTAAAGAGAATGAGACGATGCAAAATGAGGTTTAGAAGGTGCTTAAGGTTACTTTAAAGAGAATGAGACGATGCAAAATGAGGTTTAGAAGGTGCTTAAGGTGACTTTAAAGAGAATGAGACGATGCAAAATGGTGTTTAGAAGGTGCTTAAGGTTACTTTAAAGAGAATGAGACGATGCAAAATGAGGTTTAGAAGGTGCTTAAAGTGACTTTAAGAGAATGAGACGATGCAAAATGGTGTTTAGAAGGTGCTTAAGGTGACTTTAAAGAGAATGAGACGATGCAAAATGGTGTTTAGAAGGTGCTTAAAGTGACTTTAAAGAGAATGAGACGATGCAAAATGAGGTTTAGAAGGTGCTTAAAGTGACTTTAAAGAGAATGAGACGATGCAAAAGGGTGTTTAGAAGGTGCTTAAAGTGACTTTAAAGAGAATGAGACGATGCAAAATGGTGTTTAGAAGGTGCTTAAGGTGACTTTAAAGAGAATGAGACGATGCAAAATGAGGTTTAGAAGGTGCTTAAGGTTACTTTAAAGAGAATGAGACGATGCAAAATGGTGTTTAGAAGGTGCTTTAAGTGACTTTAAAGAGAATGAGACGATGCAAAATGAGGTTTTAGAAGGTGCTTAAGGTGACTTTAAAGAGAATGAGACGATGCAAAATGGTGTTTAGAAGGTGCTTAAGGTGACTTAAAGAGAATGAGACGATGCAAAATGTGTTTAGAAGGTGCTTAAAGTGACTTTAAAGAGAATGAGACGATGCAAAAATGGTGTTTAGAAGGTGCTTAAGGTGACTTTTAAAGAGAATGAGACGATGCAAAATGAGGTTTAGAAGGTGCTTAAGGTGACTTTAAAGAGAATGAGACGATGCAAAATGAGGTTTAGAAGGTGCTTAAAGTGACTTTAAAGAGAATGAGACGATGCAAAATAAATGGTGTTTAGAAGGTGCTTAAGGTTACTTTAAAGAGAATGAGACGATGCAAAATGGTGTTTAGAAGGTGCTTAAGGTGACTTTAAAGAGAATGAGACGATGCAAAATGAGGTTTAGAAGGTGCTTAAGGTTACTTTAAAGAGAATGAGACGATGCAAAATGAGGTTTAGAAGGTGCTTAAAGTGACTTTAAAGAGAATGAGACGATGCAAAATGGTGTTTAGAAGGTGCTTAAGGTGACTTTAAAGAGAATGAGACGATGCAAAATGGTGTTTAGAAGGTGCTTAAGGTGACTTTAAAGAGAATGAGACGATGCAAAATGGTGTTTAGAAGGTGCTTAAAGTGACTTTAAAGAGAATGAGACGATGCAAAATGAGGTTTAGAAGGTGCTTAAAGTGACTTTAAAGAGAATGAGACGATGCAAAATGAGGTTTAGAAGGTGCTTAAAGTGACTTTAAAGAGAATGAGACGATGCAAAATGGTGTTTAGAAGGTGCTTAAAGTGACTTTAAAGAGAATGAGACGATGCAAAATGAGGTTTAGAAGGTGCTTAAAGTGACTTTAAAGAGAATGAGACGATGCAAAATGAGGTTTAGAAGGTGCTTAAAGTGACTTTAAAGAGAATGAGACGATGCAAAATGAGGTTTAGAAGGTGCTTAAAGTGACTTTAAAGAGAATGAGACGATGCAAAATGGTGTTTAGAAGGTGCTTAAAGTGACTTTAAAGAGAATGAGACGATGCAAATGAGGTTTAGAAGGTGCTTAAGGTGACTTTAAAGAGAATGAGACGATGCAAAATGGTGTTTAGAAGGTGCTTAAGGTGACTTTAAAGAGAATGAGACGATGCAAAATGGTGTTTAGAAGGTGCTTAAAGTGACTTTAAAGAGAATGAGACGATGCAAAATGAGGTTTAGAAGGTGCTTAAGGTTACTTTAAAGAGAATGAGACGATGCAAAATGAGGTTTAGAAGGTGCTTAAAGTGACTTTAAAGAGAATGAGACGATGCAAAATGAGGTTTAGAAGGTGCTTAAAGTGACTTTAAAGAGAATGAGACGATGCAAAATGGTGTTTAGAAGGTGCTTAAGGTGACTTTAAAGAGAATGAGACGATGCAAAATGGTGTTTAGAAGGTGCTTAAGGTGACTTTAAAGAGAATGAGACGATGCAAAATGGTGTTTAGAAGGTGCTTAAGGTGACTTTAAAGAGAATGAGACGATGCAAAATGAGGTTTAGAAGGTGCTTAAGGTGACTTTAAAGAGAATGAGACGATGCAAAATGAGGTTTAGAAGGTGCTTAAAGTGACTTTAAAGAGAATGAGACGATGCAAAATGGTGTTTAGAAGGTGCTTAAGGTGACTTTAAAGAGAATGAGACGATGCAAAATGGTGTTTAGAAGGTGCTTAAGGTGACTTTAAAGAGAATGAGACGATGCAAAATGAGGTTTAGAAGGTGCTTAAGGTGACTTTAAAGAGAATGAGACGATGCAAAATGGTGTTTAGAAGGTGCTTAAAGTGACTTTAAAGAGAATGAGACGATGCAAAATGAGGTTTAGAAGGTGCTTAAAGTGACTTTAAAGAGAATGAGACGATGCAAAATGAGGTTTAGAAGGTGCTTAAGGTGACTTTAAAGAGAATGAGACGATGCAAAATGAGGTTTAGAAGGTGCTTAAAGTGACTTTAAAGAGAATGAGACGATGCAAAATGGTGTTTAGAAGGTGCTTAAGGTGACTTTAAAGAGAATGAGACGATGCAAAATGGTGTTTAGAAGGTGCTTAAAGTGACTTTAAAGAGAATGAGACGATGCAAAATGAGGTTTAGAAGGTGCTTAAGGTGACTTTAAAGAGAATGAGACGATGCAAAATGAGGTTTAGAAGGTGCTTAAAGTGACTTTAAAGAGAATGAGACGATGCAAAATGGTGTTTAGAAGGTGCTTAAGGTGACTTTAAAGAGAATGAGACGATGCCAAATGGTGTTTAGAAGGTGCTTAAGGTTACTTTAAAGAGAATGAGACGATGCAAAATGGTGTTTAGAAGGTGCTTAAAGTGACTTTAAAGAGAATGAGACGATGCAAAATGAGGTTTAGAAGGTGCTTAAAGTGACTTTAAAGAGAATGAGACGATGCAAAATGGTGTTTAGAAGGTGCTTAAAGTGACTTTAAAGAGAATGAGACGATGCAAAATGGTGTTTAGAAGGTGCTTAAGGTGACTTTAAAGAGAATGAGACGATGCAAAATGGTGTTTAGAAGGTGCTTAAGGTGACTTTAAAGAGAATGAGACGATGCAAAATGGTGTTTAGAAGGTGCTTAAGGTGACTTTAAAGAGAATGAGACGATGCAAAATGGTGTTTAGAAGGTGCTTAAGGTGACTTTAAAGAGAATGAGACGATGCAAAATGGTGTTTAGAAGGTGCTTAAGGTGACTTTAAAGAGAATGAGACGATGCAAAATGGTGTTTAGAAGGTGCTTAAGGTGACTTTAAAGAGAATGAGACGATGCAAAATGAGGTTTAGAAGGTGCTTAAAGTGACTTTAAAGAGAATGAGACGATGCAAAATGAGGTTTAGAAGGTGCTTAAAGTGACTTTAAAGAGAATGAGACGATGCAAAATGAGGTTTAGAAGGTGCTTAAGGTGACTTTAAAGAGAATGAGACGATGCAAAATGGTGTTTAGAAGGTGCTTAAGGTGACTTTAAAGAGAATGAGACGATGCAAAATGAGGTTTTAGAAGGTGCTTAAGGTGACTTTAAAGAGAATGAGACGATGCAAAATGAGGTTTAGAAGGTGCTTAAAGTGACTTTAAAGAGAATGAGACGATGCAAAATGGTGTTTAGAAGGTGCTTAAGGTGACTTTAAAGAGAATGAGACGATGCAAAATGGTGTTTAGAAGGTGCTTAAGGTGACTTTAAAGAGAATGAGACGATGCAAAATGGTGTTTAGAAGGTGCTTAAAGTGACTTTAAAGAGAATGAGACGATGCAAAATGGTGTTTAGAAGGTGCTTAAAGTGACTTTAAAGAGAATGAGACGATGCAAAATGGTGTTTAGAAGGTGCTTAAGGTGACTTTAAAGAGAATGAGACGATGCAAAATGAGGTTTAGAAGGTGCTTAAAGTGACTTTAAAGAGAATGAGACGATGCAAAATGGTGTTTAGAAGGTGCTTAAGGTGACTTTAAAGAGAATGAGACGATGCAAAATGGTGTTTAGAAGGTGCTTAAAGTGACTTTAAAGAGAATGAGACGATGCAAAATGAGGTTTAGAAGGTGCTTAAAGTGACTTTAAAGAGAATGAGACGATGCAAAATGGTGTTTAGAAGGTGCTTAAGGTGACTTTAAAGAGAATGAGACGATGCAAAATGGTGTTTAGAAGGTGCTTAAGGTGACTTTAAAGAGAATGAGACGATGCAAAATGGTGTTTAGAAGGTGCTTAAGGTGACTTTAAAGAGAATGAGACGATGCAAAATGGTGTTTAGAAGGTGCTTAAGGTGACTTTAAAGAGAATGAGACGATGCAAAATGAGGTTTAGAAGGTGCTTAAGGTTACTTTAAAGAGAATGAGACGATGCAAAATGAGGTTTAGAAGGTGCTTAAAGTGACTTTAAAGAGAATGAGACGATGCAAAATGGTGTTTAGAAGGTGCTTAAGGTGACTTTAAAGAGAATGAGACGATGCAAAATGGTGTTTAGAAGGTGCTTAAGGTGACTTTAAAGAGAATGAGACGATGCAAAATGGTGTTTAGAATGTGCTTAAAGTGACTTTAAAGAGAATGAGACGATGCAAAATGGTGTTTAGAAGGTGCTTAAGGTGACTTTAAAGAGAATGAGACGATGCAAAATGGTGTTTAGAAGGTGCTTAAGGTGACTTTAAAGAGAATGAGACGATGCAAAATGAGGTTTAGAAGGTGCTTAAAGTGACTTTAAAGAGAATGAGACGATGCAAAATGAGGTTTAGAAGGTGCTTAAAGTGACTTTAAAGAGAATGAGACGATGCAAAATGAGGTTTAGAAGGTGCTTAAAGTGACTTTAAAGAGAATGAGACGATGCAAAATGGTGTTTAGAAGGTGCTTAAGGTGACTTTAAAGAGAATGAGACGATGCAAAATGGTGTTTAGAAGGTGCTTAAGGTGACTTTAAAGAGAATGAGACGATGCAAAATGAGGTTTAGAAGGTGCTTAAAGTGACTTTAAAGAGAATGAGACGATGCAAAATGGTGTTTAGAAGGTGCTTAAGGTGACTTTAAAGAGAATGAGACGATGCAAAATGAGGTTTAGAAGGTGCTTAAAGTGACTTTAAAGAGAATGAGACGATGCAAAATGAGGTTTAGAAGGTGCTTAAGGTGACTTTAAAGAGAATGAGACGATGCAAAATGAGGTTTAGAAGGTGCTTAAGGT